>NC_052110.1:0-12291 GCF_012273895.1 Zerene cesonia
CAAATAAAACCTTTAAATGACGGAATTGCAATATTCAATTCTATCCATCCATATCCATATTCATCCATCCATGTATTGAGGACATAAACAAAAAAAAATGTAAATGCATTTTGGTTTGTGAACACGCTGTAAGCAGAAATTTGGAGCGCGTGAGCATGTCCTTTTCTGTAAAGCATACGCTCATTGACGCCTAATTTATGTAGGTTGAGGTGAGTGAGACGATCAAAGTGCATGAGTGAGTATCGCGCAAGAACCCGTTAAGTATTCGGTAAGGTCGAGGGTCATGCGCAGCACCTCCGCAGCAATGGAACGCCATTAACATTTCCTATGAAACCGGTATGTAACAGAACTTACTAGCATTTATCGACCTAGTATTTTCAGTAGATAGTTACACTAAATTTTAAAAAGTACGTTTTATAGAGTATTTAATGTCTTAGTTGCTATTATCTCCCTACCTACGGAACGCGAGCTGTGTGGTTGAAACTTTAAAGTTAGCACCGCATAAAGATTCGTCTCAGCTATAAAAAGTAGTACATGTAATTTGTTGCGTAAATTTAATGATGGATGCATTTTGAAAGTTTGCATTATTAACATTTATGGCGAAAAAGCAAAGGCCACTCTTCAAAGTGACCTTTGCTTTTTTTATTTTCAAATAGCAGAGGAGACTGCGCCGAGGACAAGCCAGCTCGCGGCACGCTATTCATCGCAAGTTCTGACAGCTCCTTTACGGTTTACCTACACCCCGTCATCCCCTGTTTCTTATGGTATCGAAATAAGTTCGCAAGAATTTTAGGCTTGAGAAAACAAACCGTAAATAGCCATTAAAAGTATGGACTAAGTATACCGTTGTTATAATAATAACAATGCTTTGGTTATTTAAATTGCAATTATAACAAAATTAAGTGATTTTACTGTGTTTGGGAAGGATGTCGATTAAATTATCATTAAGTAAATCTAATTTCAAAGCACTTAAAGGTCACCATGTATTTGGTATAATGAGAGGCAAATTACACATAGCCAACGGTGTGGCCTTGTAAGAATAATAATTTATACCTAAGCTCAAACACAGATGCCCAGCTTTCAGAAAGTTCTCGAACTATTTAGACTTCAATCTATATTCGCTTCTTTTTAACAATTTTATGTAATCAATTATGGCGTGGGCTCAAAAGGTAAAAGAATTCGTCGATTAAGATTTATTATCCATTATTGATATCGGTTTGACCTGCTCTAAATGAACTGCAGCAAGCATAAATTTCGCCTCGTGCCATTACGCAAATGCGCGGGAACCACGATGTGCAAAAAGCGGCAGCGCTTTCATAAGCTGCGAACTAGGCACTGCTGCCTGCACTCTGGAGCCTGGGCGAGCACAGAGATTCAGACAGCCGCGGCCGTGCGTACGAGGAGGCGCCCGATTGTTGTCCCACACTCGATCTGTTACCATTTATGCGCTACTTATTGACGCTCAATTACACAACCATACGGGAGATCGGCGTTGGAAACTTACACAACTTTATAATCTGTGCACGTGTTGTATTTGTATAGATTTTATTTTGAACGTAAACTCCATTTGAAGCAGGAATGTATAAACTATAAACATTAAACTATAATAAGACGTAGCATGGCATAATAATGATACATTTATTTGCCCATACTACTAATATATATATATTACTAGCTGCATCCGGCAAACGCTGTTCTGCCTTACTCTTATCATTTAGGGGTATGAAAAATAGATGTTATGATACCGATAAGCACAAAAAATTTCATCAAAATCGGTCAAGCCGTTTCGGAGGAGTATGGCGACGAAAACTGTGACACGAGAATTTTATATATTAGGTGTTATCTGTGCTAAGATGCCACAGAATATGGCTTAGGTACTTATACTCACCCGCGGCGCGGGCGCCAACCTTATTTCGTGTAATAAATAAATTTTTATTTTCAAATTGCATTTACCGCTCAATTTTTAAAATTCCTAATCGTATGGCCTTACAGATGAAAATTTGTACATGTATATTATATTATTTCATTAACACCTGTCGAAGGTGACCTGCATGTGAAATATGTCTTTTTTTTTGTAATTGAACTTGAGTTATATTAATTGTACACGCGTTGTGCCCGTGTCTCATATTTAAAGAACTGGTAATTGATTTTCACTTCCTGCTTCAAAAATGACTTACAACAATATGAGTTACTGTTCTCAATGCACTCTTTATTATTTTTCGTAATTCATTAAAAAGAGCTAGAAATGGTTTCATCTTCCTAATTCTTATATTTATACTTAAATTTTTCGTTATTTTATTGCAATTTATTTGTTCATCGTCATATCTATTTGTAAAATTAATAGTGAAGAAAGGTTGAAATGACCTAAGTAACTAATTTTCAATAAACTTTCTTGTTATGATTTTATTTTAAAATGTTTAATTCATTCAGTTGAGGGTCTCCGCGTCGGGACACCGCGACTGCGATGGCGTCCCATTTGGGTCAGAGTTCGAAGAAGCGGTGTGGATGATTATTGTTAATGACCTACAATTTTTAAAACTATTTGACAAATTTGCTCTTTTGCGATGAGTTTACTAAGTTTCGCATTGAATATTCATTTGATTCTATATTTGCAGAGAGCATACATGTGGCATTCAAATTAAATGTCAAATAGTTGACTATTACGTAGTAAAACGTAGCTCGACTTCGAATGATGCTTAGGAACAACGGACTGCGGCAGCATACAAATGTGCAGCAACCGAACCGTGGCCCGCATTACATCACACGCCCGTCTGTACATTCCTATCGCAGTTCGGGGCATGCGTTACACTAAATACACCCGATCGCTTTCATAATTCATTCACTTGGCATTCTCAGAAAAGTAATGCAGATCATGGGAACGGCAATATCCTATTTACTGACGTATGACGACAATGAGAGCAATAGAACCTAAACGGTGATTTTTGTTATTGTGTAAGTGCGCCACACGGAAACATTGTACGAATAAAGTAGTGCACGTGTAGGGCTGAGTAATTAATTCGCTTATAGAAGAAACACGTGAGGGCGCGGGCGGAGCGGGGTGGGCATATTTAATCATAAACATATCGTTGCAGTTTGGAAAGCGAGCGCGAACACAGAGCGAGACGGATAGGCGCCTCCAACATCGTTCCCCTTTCACAGCTGGCTCTGCGCCGGCGCTGTGTTCCACATGCAAGCCATTTCACACAGCTTAACCGCGTTTGCATTGAGCGCAGCGATTTCGGACAATGTTGTTTATATGGCTGCTCCGAACTATCCCTCAAATAAATGAAAAAGAAGTAACTGAGTCAGAAATTCAAATGATGATCACAAACCTCGTATTTAACGAGTTTTACGAAACTGACTTTTTTATACCCTATACCGTACAACATGAACAGTAAGTGTCTGTGACATTTTTTGCTAAAACCAATTAGCCGATTGTTTCATATCTGTGTATAGGTTTTCTATTATAACAACAACGTTATATGCATTATACTAATATAAAGTCTATATTAATTGGATATAAAAAAAATAATCAATTCGTCTGTGGAATATGTGTGTATGAGAGTTCGTGTGAGGATATTGGAAGCGACACGCAATGTAGAATATCGCTGCTTTGTGAAATATGTTCAAATATTCTTCGCTTTAATCGAAACAGTTTATGAGTTTTAGAGACGGGATTACAAGTACAACTAAAATGAATTCTCAAAAGGACATCGGAAAATGGTATTTTTATTGTTTCACAGCTTTTCAGGTCAATTTAGATTTATATGCCCCTAAATATTTTAAAGTTAACTTTGTTTATTTGTATAACATTGTTTATAGTTGCGAGATGAATATTTGAACATTTGCATGAAACTTATCAGTGTTCGTACTGAACTTAGTATATAAAAATGAATATGTAAGTTGTATGAGAAATATGATGAATGCTAGAGCTCGCTTATCCTGAAGCGGGAAGGAGCAGCGGCTCCACACCGTTAGCCGATATCGTATGGCAAATGGCCGGAGTCCCGAGAGCGATGCGATAACATTACTTAATTGGCCGCGTTGCGTCACAATACACTCTCACCGCCAGCGAGACGCAGCCTCCCTCCCGGCCACGAGGCGCAACGCCGCCAGCTGTGTGCGACGCCGTACGTGACCTGTACGATGGGCGACACAGTTTCGACACCCGGCTTAGGTTGCTTCTCATTATTCATATTACAACAGTGTGAATTACCAATTAAGTACTTTAGATCAGTATTATGTACAATTTGAAATAGTCTTTATGTCATCAAATATTTTTTTGTGAAAATATTAAAATTACGTCTAGATTTAGTTTCTATGTTTATTATTTACTTTAAAATAATAATTAGTAAGAACCAAATCGATTTTAATTAGAAAAAAATCGCTTATAAATGCGAAACTACCCTGTGAATTTCTGCAATGAAAATCGATCGCATTCAATAAAATACTAAAATGTGATGGATTATTATAATATTATAATCGGGCTAACGGCGTGGAGCATAGGAAGACATGTGGCGAGGACTTACGTCGATGGGCTGCAGCGCGTTGTCATCGGCGAGCTGGCGGCGCACGCGCGGCGCGGGCGCGGCGGCGGCCAGCAGCGCGAGCAGGAGCAGACACACAGACAGGCGAGCGGCGGACATGGCGGTACGGCGGGCACTGGCGCTGTCGCCGCCGCCGAGCGCGCGCCTCCACCCGGCTCCTACCACGCGAGCGGGGTCTCAAGGTGACGCGAGCGGCGCAGCCGAGGAGCCGAGCGCTAGGGACTCGGATCGCCCGAGGTCGCCTCATTAGCCTATGAATTTTAAGTATGGCTTACAGATCGTAATTAGCGTATGACAGTACTCATGTAATTATTACTGATATCTTTAACTTTAAGTGACCTTCGGTAATAATTTTCAGGAAGTTGTATTTTCGATTTAGATACAAAATTATATACTGATGTAAATTGTAAGCCGGTAAACGGTGTGTATGGTGCGGATGTCAGGTACTTATCAAATGCACTTTAAATTCAATTGTTTTACGTGATAGGTCAGAAATTTGGTTGTTGTATTATGTTATCGGTTTAGTGTCAAGGGCTACACTCAAAACTACACAAAAGTAAACTCTGTAATTCATGCGTGTAGTAGGTATCGACTGAATATACATAAACTGTATTTAACATTCTAATAATCTGTTATAAAATAGATTGCAAAGAAGGATTTAAAACTACCTCTATGTGGATCGCCTTGATACACTTTTGGTTGTATTTATAATATAGTAGGTATGAACTATTGATTTGATTAAGGTATGAGAACTCTAAAGTATACAGCCAGTGACGCTAGATTGATGTGGTCTGTTTTTCAATATATTAAGTGCAGTACATTGGTTGGACGTAGATATCTACTGTGCATTGCACACCACACACCCAAAATTTTTAGTGTGTATGCTTATTTTAGGATTCTCAAACTTATTGGTAAAAATGTTACAAATTACATTTATCTCTGCAGTTCTTTTCTTTCTGTTGTCACAGCGGGCAACTGAGCTGTGGTTCGTCTGATGGCAAGCGACCGCCACCGCCCATGAACATCTGCAGAGGTAGAGCCGCAGTAAATGCAACGTTTTTGAGAAGTAAATGGACCTTTTCGATTCACGACGTGAATAAAGGAATGGACTGGGAAGGGTGAGGAAAGGGATACAGGCCTCCGGCTAGTGGGGACACTCACTAAACGAAACACAGTATTATGCTACTATTTCCGCTCTTTTAAGGGGGTGTGGTAGCCTCCCCGGAGCGAGCTGGCCTAATTCGCGTCGAGTCGAAGTCCCACACTAACTACTTCGTTAACATTTGGGTCATGGTTATCCACATCATATATTCACCAAGAGTAATCTGAATCATTTTATGTAACTACTTACTTACTTATTTACTGAGTTACTATCTCACACATGCGCTAAATATAATCAGGTAGATTATTAATATATCCCAAGAACAAATTTGTTTGAGTACGCAGTAACATGCGCAATGACGTTAACGTGGAAGTATTACGTAGTTATGTTCTTCTTTTATTGTACAACAACCACGAAAAGATCCCCTTCATTTTCCGACTGATTCTGACTGAAGATTTATAAAACAGTCTGCAGTTATTTGTAACCTAAGCAAGGTGCAGCATTTGTGCAAAATGCAATATAAATAAGGTCGAAAAGTAATTTCGCAAGTTGCTACCATCCTAAAATACGATCGTTTCCTTTGAACAGCTCCAAGGCCTCATTTTAAAATTACGAGAAGTTTAACTATGATTATAGTTATTATTTTAATATAATTGTTATTATTGTTAGGACTGAATTACTGTATCTACATGTAACCATAATCTAACTTTAGAAAACATGCAAATCGTCTATTAAACTTGTAGGTGTTTACTGTTTGATTCAACATTTCTCAGCGAAAGTCTAGTGTTCATAGCATTGTTTAACTAACAATTAAGTAAAAACTTTTTATGCTTTGTCAGTTGTCTGCATAATTGAGTACCAACAAAACAATGTAGCAAAATATATGGCAATTTCTCGCACGCCATCGTATCGAGTATAGGTGAGATTATAGGATATCTGTGGTGGTGTTGATTCAATATTGCTTCATCGCAAATTCGCAATATCGCTCAATTACCTGTATAGTCGTAGGTTTTAAGTTTCAGCATTTTGTATACTTTCAGACTATTTGAAATTACGCGGGTTATTTGAAATTGTGTCACAGAATACCTATAAAATTTCTTTTATATTTTTATTGATTTCGCATATTCCACTACAGATTTAACGCCAAAATGTAAAATGCCTTTCTGTCTTTTTACACAAATCCGTTGTGTAACTGGCAAAAATTCTACAGGCGCTATTTTCTATCTTTCATTATATTTTATTTTACTGTGTAACCCTATACGTAACGAAATCGGTTCAGCCAGTCGAAAGTTCTAAGTAACATACCCAAAAATATACAGTCGAATTAAAATCCTTCCACTCCTCCCTTTTTTCTGAAGTCGGTTGAAAAGACTGTGTGTAAGTCTGTGGTATCGTAGCTACTAAATAAATGCACTGAGTTAATTGTGATTATTTTTAGGTTGAAAATTTTGTTTTAGAAGTAAAATCCTTATTATAAGTGGAAAGTTTCAAAAATGTTAAGCTATTTGTGGAACTCGTAGAGAGATCTCGATGGTCATGGTGCTGTTTGATTTCTATTTATATTCATATTATAAACTGACTGGTGTTATTATATAAATTGATTCATCCATATTAAACAATATGACAGTGAAGGAAGACAATGAAGGTCACACTATGGACCATGGCGGTCGTTGGCGCGGCCACCGCACCGTCTCACTGTCTCGCTGTCCAACTGTCCCACTGTCCCACTGTCCCACTGCGCCACTTTTTCACGAATTTGTTCTATCGTACGCATCGCTTGCGCAAGCGCCGAGCTCAATGATCCGGTTCATATTAGCTTCAGCGTCATGTAGAGTTGTGTAAAGCGTGCAATACTTTGTGGCGTTTCGGCAATTGTTTATGATAACAATCTTAATCGTTTATCGTTGGATCACTGATATTATATGATATGACTCAAACGACCTAGTTTCGAGACGAGGGTCAAGAATCGTATCAGGTATATGTTTACTTGGTCTCTGTTCAAATTTAGGAATCAAGACTATACTCGTATGGAAAATCCACCAAAATAGTTCAATCCTGTGCCATGACTGATAATTCTGTGGTCATGATCACGATCCATTATTATTATTATGAAGCGACATGGTTACGAGCCGTTAGAAGTTGAGGAAGCCGTAAAAAGTTGGATATTAGCAGTTTCGATGCGACAGACAGACGGCACGAGACGACACAACGCGTCGAAAGTTTCAATTAAGAGCTCAACTGAAATATTTTAGACAAGTAGCAGCAATGCGTTCAATGAATAAGCAGTAGGAACGTATTAATTTCAATTTATAACTTTATTTCCTTATTTTTTATATTCTTAACGATACGGTGACATGCGAATGTAAGCAAGTGACACGTTCTGCAAATATTTAAGTCACATTCGTACAATAGTTGTTATTACATCTCTATCGCATAAAACACATGTCATGTTTATAATAATAATAGCTGCGCCCCGCAGTTTCACCCACGTAAGTCCGTATCCCGTAGGAATATCGAGATAAAAAGTTGCCTATATGTTTTTCCAGTTGTCCAGCTATTTACGTACTAAAATTCAGGACGGTGCGCCCGTTGAACTCTTATTTAGCGCTCTCGGATCGTATGACTCGCGATGCGATGCGAGCAGAGTCACAGAATAATAAGTGGTGGAGTGCAAACTTTCGCAATTATAATATTAGTATGATAGTATGATGTTTGCTTCTCATGATAGTCTATTTCGTAGTAGATAAATAATTAAAAGACCTATTCATTAGAACTACTTAATATTTTTTTATGAATATAGGTATTATATAATGATTCCCATTGGGAAATGAATATGCAAAACTACGGTTTTTCATAAAGTAAGATTAATTGGCGTTGTGTTGCGACATTATCCATCATCCCTCAGTGCGCGGGATAAGAAATCAATACAACTTATATAATTTCACTAGCTGCGCCCCGCGGTTTCACCCGCGTAAGTCCGTATCCCGTAGGAATATCCGGATAAAAAATAGATGTTAGCCGATTCTCAGACCTACCCAATATGCTTACCAAATTTCAGAGGAATCGGTCAAGCCGTTTCGGAGGAGTATGGCAACGAAAACTGTGACACGAGAATTTTATATATATAGAAGATTTACTTAAAGATTTTCATACTTCATTCATGGAACTTTTATAAATTAAAGAGGTTTCCTCCTTTCCATTTCACATTATTTTTACACGCTTTTTATTAGCTTCACCTGTATGTTTGTTTGTAACCGACTTCTTTGGGCGCGATTTTGACCCACTTTAAACGGCCAGATTTCGTTCAAACTTTGTAGATTTATTGAGGACCGATAACAGTACACTAATTTGATAAAATTATTCCATTTTTCAATTTGCAAAATATTTTTTCTATTTTTAGTTTGGTGTTCTATAAAAGCGTGTTTTTTAGTTTTTTTTTAACTATTATTATTTCTTTCCATTTATGGGCCACAACTTTAGAGGAGAACTATTGGTTAATCAAAACCGTTTATAAAGAAAAGTAGGTACAGTGTTTATTTCATATTCTACGCTTTCGATTCGCATAGAATCCCTGACATGTTAAGTAATGTCAGTATCACGAGAACGCTAAAACAATAATACACTTAACCGATAAATATTACTAAATAGGGCGATCTGCTTCCTTCATGTCGGAGGCCTTCCTTGATCGAACTTTAACATTACATAATCAGTCGAAGCTGCATTGGAACAATGAGCTTATATAAAAACCCGGCACCGCTCGGTGCGTGGTAGACACTACTAAGGTGATCTAAGCACTTATGCTTTGACGCTGCGAGTATCAGTAATCTCCTATTCCCTTGTGACTTGTGACTTAGAGACTCAGTGACCTTCTGCGTGCTTTGGACACGTTTTGGACACTTGTATCGCTTACCGCAAGTAGCAAAGGGGTACGAAGTTTATACTAATAACTTTTTATTAACGAAGAAGTTAACAGGCTTGTCGACCCCTAGTTCGAAATTATTTTATTATATTTGTTGATCCGTGCGGGGGGCGATCTTTTAGAAATCACAGTGCCACTAAGGCGGTCACTATTTCATTTAATTCTATAATCATTACAAACACACTATGTAACTATGTTCGCGCTATGCGGAAGTGATGAAATGGTGATCTACAATGCAATGATGATAATTCGAGACTAGTTACTTAACCTCATGGTACAGTTCGCCCATTTGTATAAACATTATGATATTATAATATTACATTGAAGAGAGTTCTACATAATCATTGTAATCAACTATATATTATGTAGTTCACCGAATTTGTAATGCCCTCTACATTGTTAAATAAGAAAGTTAAACAATTTCAATAAAAAATAGAACCACATATTCTAAGTTATATGTCATAATTATATTATAACAAATCACAATTAATACTATAAATTTGAGTTTATCTTTCTTTTTCGTCATAACTGGCTGGATATTAGTGAGCGTAGAGATATTCAGGGTATTCATTCATTCATCATTCTCTTGGGAAAGTCCTCTAACGACGCGGGACACGCCACGGTGGAAAGATGTCATTAGCCAAATAACGGGAAAGAGATTTTATATTGATCGTTTATCTATAGAACCGCTCATGAGCGACCACCCTGATATAATTAAATTGCTAATTACAATACGAGCGTGAGTGTTGGACGCGCTTTATCAGATGTTATCAGCGACTGAATGCAACGCCGGATGTGTTGCCCAACGAAGGAGAGCGATGTGCGTCTGCCCGTCTGAAAGTTAGGTAAATGTGTATTAGTGAGCTTGGGTAATTCTGGTACATTTATCGTAATTCATGTAAATTGGCGTTACTTTTAAAGATGTAAACTAATACGTGTGAGGACAAGTAATAAAGTATCAAGTGACAATCAACTATAAATCAAACCTGACAATTGCGACCCAGATTGCGTGCGCGAATCAGCGGCCGCCGCGCACCGGCCGCCGGCTGCTCCGACCGCAACACAACATTACACACTGTTTAGCTTAAGCTTTATCTGTATACTAGACGCTCGTCCCGGCTCCACTCAGATATCAAGATTCCTGTTTTATTCCAAGGGAGCATTTAATCGGATAAAAAGTATCCTATCTCCCAAGTCAGCTCATACCCTCTCTCGTCTCTCGTCTGTATACCATTTCATGAAAATCCGTTCAGCAGTTTCAGCGTGATTGACGGACAAATATCCAAACGAACAAACTTTCACATTTACAATATTAGTGTGATAAAAGCTTTAACTAATACTGTACTACTACATAACTAGTTAAAGCTTCATACTAACAATACTAATCTTGTTAGTTAGGTTATATGATTTTTTTTTTTATAATGAGTTTATTATACTTATATATGCCACAACATTGAAAACGATAGAAAAATTGAGATTCATAATATCCGCCTGTAATTAAAGTAAAATAAATAATTCGACGCATTACATTCCATTGGACTTTAATGCGAATACAATATAGCAGTTATGTACTATGGGGTATGCTAAAAATTCACTCTTCCCAGAAATCTGTCAGATCGCCAATCTTCTTCCATGTAGTTTTTGAATAAACTGAACCTAACCTAACCAATCATATCGAATGTCCATTTCACGATATAACGATTTGACATCCACAGACCATTTATTATTTATTTATTTGATTCATGAAACATCAACAACAAACACATGTTTCTAAACTTATAAGATTTGATCAATTTTATCCTCTGTATTTATCAATTACAGTACACACTACATTCACAATGAAAGCCATATATGATAAGCTCCGGTAAAATAAACGCAATGGATCTTAATATCCAGAAATCATTGTTTAAGCACACAAACTCACAGGCGGCTGTTTGTTTAAGATTCGTTTATAATTTCAATGAGAACCTAGGAGTAGAAAGAGTGATAATCCAGTGTTTTGGATATCCAAGAGTTTGGATAAAGTGAGTACCAATATAACATTCATAATATGAAGTATATATAGTACGAGAGAAACGGTTGCTCTTCGGATACGTGATTTATTCGAGAATAATAATATTGTCCAACGATTATAAGTTTTAGCTTTATCAAATATTTCTATAGAATCTTCGTGTGTGTCCCGAGACACATCCTTGAAAGAGATTCAAATAATATATTTTGACAGTTGAAATAATTTGTAAAAATGTTAAAGAAGACATTTTGAGTTGTGTAAGTGTTTGCAATTAGCAGGTCAGGGGTCGCTCGCGCAGAACTTCTTAGCCAACATATTAGTGCGTATCTTGCGCACTCCAACACCATTTGAATATGTTAATGAAAGAATTTTTAATTTTTACATGATATTATATGGCGCTAAACGTTGTTTAAGAAGTTAGGAAATTTATACACACATGTTTTTGTTGCAATAGTTTCGTGGCGAGTTAGCTAACGCTTTTGATGTGCTTACAGAAATATATCGTCGTTGGCCTCGGCTGTTTCTCTTTTTATGGAATAGAAAGGCGACGATCAAACTTAACATCTAAAAAGAGTTTTCGGTTAAAAAGAGTCGACATAGATTGGATACATTTTAAAGTGTGATTACATATGATTGTAAAATAAGAAAAATTTAGCGTGAACGACGCAGTTAATATTTTGCCAGAATTTATTAATTACAAGCTGCACCCCGC
>NC_052110.1:13291-31497 GCF_012273895.1 Zerene cesonia
TTCACCCGCGTAAGTCCGTATTCCGTAGGAATATCGGGATAAAAAGTTGCCTGTATGTTATTCCAGTTGTCCAGCTGTCTACGTACCAAATTTTATTGTAATCGAAACAAACACGCACGCATCCTTACAAACTTTTGCATTTATAATATTAGTAGGAAGGATAGGATTATCTCAATAACAAAGGACGGTGCGCCCGTTGAACTCTTACTTAGCGCTCTCGGATCATATGACTCGCAATGCGATGCGAGAGAGTCACAGAATAATAAGTGGTGGAGTGCAGCGAGCAGCGCCGCCCGCTCCGCCCGCGCCCCGCCGGTTGCACGCCGCATGTTGAATGGTTTCAGCACTCATTACTACACCGATAATTGCCCTAAAACCACAAATATGTTGCGGCGACACATTGTTACGGCAAGCATTCGAGCCTTGTGCTTACATTGTTTCTATTCAATCATGTGAAAATTTTATTAGATTAAGTGCCATTTATTTTAAGTACCTAACTCTGTTTATTCAAAATACATGTTGATTTCGATTTATTGAATGATTAGGCTGAACAATTATTTGCATTTACTCATCGTGTTGGCGAAAAGCAACAAAACTCAATATGACGAGATAATATTATCCGATTCATGTGTTTGTGACATGCAATAAATATTGATAGGCGATAGCATGCATCACGCTCGTGCGGCCCCGCGCCGCGCTTCTCTCGTCCGTTCGCCCGTCTCCAATTTCTATATTAACTACACCTATCCGTAATCGCACGTTATTGAAACACCAAAAATATTGGATCATAGAGTTTCAAAACAAACTGCAAGTTACGTAAGTCGACCTTTCAATAAATCTGCATTAGAGGAAGTAAACCCCGATCTTATCGCAAGTTACATAAAGTACGGCGAACCTGGCGCTTTACTCGACTCTAATTCTTATAATTTAAAGATATTAAATGTACGTTCTAGTATTTTAAACGCTCCCGCTTTCTAATTTTTACATTGCAGTGCAAAGAATAATCTATGTGTAACCGCAATCGTATTGCATACGGATAAATGTGTTGCTCACTTGTATTAGTTTTATTGATTTGCATAATTCTTCAATAGGCTGTATGTATGTATTTATTACATGTTAATGTTCATTTATCAATTGTGCATTAAAAATATTTTGACAATTTGGAATTCACACAAATAGGCTTAAAAACTATTGACCAAGTTACTTTTGCGATGTAAAAAGGATTTTACTTTTTTAAATAAATTTGTCTTGGGAAAGATGTGAGCACATTCAGAGCTAAGATAAGATTAGGAAAGAATTTATCGTGTCATGTCTTTGATTTAAAAAGCGTTTGAGGTTTCATTTATTGCTTTGTGCATATCAATACCTTAACGTATTAATGGTATTATATTATACGAATATATTTCGATAAAAATCCTTAAATATCAGGAGATATTTAAATGTGTGTTTTTTTTTTAAACACACATTAGCTAGTCTTGCATAAATACTGAGTCGGGCGGAAGGATGACCCAAACTGTGTCTACAGTCTACAAGACGGGACGACACTAGAATATTGGCTAAGTAAACATAAATATTTACATTAACAAACAATAGTAAGTGAAAAAAAGTGGTGAAATTTAACACTATTAAGCAATTTCTAATGACCTCGAGCTGAATGTGTTACGGCGAAACCAGCGTTGTAGGGTTTCTAAAATTATACAATTTCAACAAGAAGATCTGTTTTATTTCTCGTCTCATAATGGCAAACAATCGTTGTGTAAGGTGTATCGATAGCGATGCGCCGCGCCCGCGCCGGCCGTGGGAATCGGGCCGCAAGCGTTACATCGGCCGTTTGTTTGCTGCACGCACTGCACTCTGCAGTTTGCAACAAGCGACGCCCGCGCTTCCCAGAAGCTAACATTATAAATTAGTATCGGTTTCATTGTATCATATATGACATCGCGTATGTATCTACGGAACAGCTAAAGCACAACTTCAGTGAGGTAAATCCAGTATTTTGATTGTAAGAGTCAACAATACCGTCTTTATGAATTTGTTGAAGTAAATAAGGAATATAACCTTATTTAAAATAGTAACAAAAAATATCAGTCAGTTTTAGTTCCTGTCTCTTGATCAAAGATGGCAATATTTCGTATTGACCTCGGCATGAATGAATGAAATATCTTTCGCAAAATATTATTTTATTGAGTTCTACAACTTACCAGCAGATGGCGCTGTAAGTATACATAATATAAAATTTTCATCACATCACAAAACTAAAATTTTATATCTTACAGTCGATTCCAAGATACGCTTGTTATAGTATATACACTTATAAAAGCTAGAATTTTTATTTAAACAAAATTTTAAAATTAAACGAATTAAAATTTGTTTAAAAAGTGACCTAATGACATAATTTAATGTTGTGTTACAAATAAATAATGCATCTATATTAAGTTGATATTCTTCAATATATATAACTTTGTTGCAACTAGAGCAAGTAGCGAGCTAAATCAAATAGCACGGGTTTAAATAATAAGGATAGCTATCGTCGCTTATCACCCATTCTGTTTTTTAGATGCGGAAAAACCAGTTACCAGTCGTAAATTTTCCAACAAATCCTACCTTGTTTTACAATTTCTGTCCAAAAAGCTCATTGTCAGGTGATACCATAATGTATTCATGCATGCGTCAGTTTAAACACATAAAGTAATTATTATATAAAAGAGTACATTGCGCCTCGTTCGTGACCCCTGACCGCGTCGCGTGAGTTGTCTTTTATGCTAAGGACGCCAACGAATATAACCAATTCTTTGCAAGACACTAATATCGCATGTACTAAATGTTTATTTAAATATAATCCCATTCATGCATTCACTTTCATTCGAACGACCATTGATCTTGCATTGAAGGGAACGATATTGTACAGACTAGAGAGTCTATTTGTGCAGTTTACGTGTTTGTAAAAAAAAACTACAACAGTATACAAGCACAAAGAGAGTCTTTAATTGTTATGCCAATTTTATTAATTTTCTCATAGATCGCATACTAAATCTATAATTTTTTTTAAATAAAGACCACCTATTTAAAAATTCTTTCATGCTACTACATCGTCTTCCTTCACTATTACAACAGTGAAGGAAGACGACGTATACGCAACAGAAGCATCTCCTTCTTGAACACGTGTGAACTGTCTCAACAGGTGAAGGAGCGTCCATCTTTCCCCAGATCGTGGATGTATCGATGGGGCTAGAGTTCGATAAGACGAAGACGTAGATTATTATTTATAATTTATCAATAAACATCATCAAAGACGTAATGATCGTCAGTAATTTCACTTTTATTGGTCAACTTTCATGCGACACGGGTCGATCCGTTTCCTTGCTATGCAACCGCTCTTTACGCAATTACTTTTGACGTGTATGTTGTATCTATTATGATCATTATATAAAATCTTATGACAGAAATGAATTCCTTCTTTTAATTATGACACTGCGGCATCGTATCGAATACTACTTGTTGAAGTTTTCGGTTGCGATGTGTTCACTGATATTAGATATTATGTCCTTAATATTCAATTGCTTAACGTACCTTTAATCCTTTCGTTTTCATATCCTAATGTAAACCTTGGCAGCTGCAACGACATTGACACGCGAGTAAGTGCTAAGTGTGCGCAAAATATTTCATTCGCAATTCACAATACTTTATTTTATAGCCAATAAATCACATTGGGAAATGTATGATAAAATTCCCTGACCCTCGACTCTTCGTATCGGCTACGTAAGTGTTGCGTCTAAATTACAAGCTTTAGATATTAAGATGTAATTAACACATGCCGTACGTTGCTGTTAGACAACTATATATTTTATTTTGAATGTACATTATGGAAAATTTTGGATTTTGTCTTTGGATCTTTTGACTTCACACTTCTCAGGCAAATCCGACACG
Source organism: Zerene cesonia (assembly GCF_012273895.1). NCBI lineage: Eukaryota > Metazoa > Arthropoda > Insecta > Lepidoptera > Pieridae > Zerene > Zerene cesonia. Next base: position 17,219 of record NC_052110.1, read on the forward strand.
TAATCTGGAAAATGAAACTCTGTGGCCATCAGCTTTATCAGCATCAGCATCAGCAGCTCAAAGGAATATTATCGTGACCTAAAGTTAAAGCCCAATTTAATAAAGGCTATAAATTGATATATAGAATATAAACTTCTCATTGACTGCAGCATTCATTGGTAAATTACAAATGTTACGAAGTATGAGTAATTAAGAGACATAATTTTCTGTAGTTGTTTTCTTGTTTCTTCATTTCGATTTGTTATGTTGACTAATATCCATTTTTTTGGATAGGTCATATTGCCGCTTTATAATTTTTATGCCTTGCAAAATAATTAAATGAAGATTATGAACAAATATTTAATTTACTTTGAGAAATTACTCAAATTTATAATGTTATTGCATTGTATATGCATAATTTAACATATAAGCTTAAGTGACTAGTGAGCGTCGCCCGTCGCCCGCCTCTCTCCGCCCGCCCGCCACTATCAACCATAAGTATGTGTTATATAAATGATTAATAGTCATTGCAACATTCAATGAGCATTGCTAATCGATACGTTTTTTTCTTATAAATAATATAAAAGTAGCTACGCAACAAATATGCTACAATTTTTAAGATCTTCAGAATATTTCTATATTTTGCGGTAAAGGAAATTCCAATGCGATCTTAATACAATTTTATGAAATATGTATTTAATAAAAAGCTTTGAATAATCAACAGGTCATCGATATTAAAAAATTGATATTTTTGCTGTAATAATGACGCTTCATAAGATAGTGCCTTTCACTACGATGTTAGTTTCATCACAAATTGGGGAACTGGACAAGTCCGTGTGTCATTCAGCATTCTGTGGAAAACCCAAATCAAGGAATCCGGGTATTGATCGCGCAATCCTTACATATAATAAAACTGTCACCAGACCACTTCTGTACGGTAATAATGTTTTATAGACCCTAAAACAATGAGATTTTTTCGGGCAGATTTTTTACAATTTTGTAGTCCACGGAAGCGAAGCCGCGCGCAGATTGATAGTTTATTTATAAATTAATGTCGCAATAGTAGAAACTGTTGGAGGAAAATATGCGATTAAATAATAACAAAAATGGGGTTACGTTGTTGGTATACGTAAAGCGTCATAGTGCTTCAAGGAAATGTTTTATCGTAAGATTAAGTCCTAACTAATAAATATTTCTACTTACATAATAACGTTTTGTAACTTTTATGAAAAGCAATTATATTTCTATGAGGTGTATTTATTCAACTCTTTTACTTTTACTCATTAATAAAAGCGTGTTAAAAAAAAGCCTTGCTTTTTTTTCTAATAATAAAGGGTAATTTGTGTTATTTGCCTATTGGAGGTACATTAGAGGTTTCGGAGATTGCCCACTTTTTGAACTTGCTCGCTTAAAACTACTGCTGTAAATATATAAACTGTAAATGACGTCACAAAATCTATGAAATAACCAAAAACGTTCCATGTTCCATTGCGCAAGGAACTCGTGAGACCATCAACGTTTTATATTACTGATATTGATCATCCGGCGGGTTGCACCCGAGTTTGAATATCAATTAATAACAACATTGTGGATCTAATCTGGGTCGTCCATTCCGCAACTAGTTGCGACACGCGGGCCCGGCTAATATTATTTGTATGTTATGACTTATGAGTAAAAGTGGTGGTAATGTAAATGGCATAAATAATCGCGGAAAATGAATCGTGTGAGGCGCCTCGGCCTGTCACAAAATATCGTAAAATTTCCTAGATTCTTTTCTCATTTTTTATGATTTTTGTAAGGAATGAACTATCGCCTTCTAATGCATATTAATCATGAGTAATATAGACCATAAGCTATCGTTTATGATGTGAACTTATAAATGTGTGTGTGCGCAGAGCAACAAACACACAATTATTTTAAACAATATAAAACAAAGTGAGGACATCAATCGTAAAATTACGAAACATTTTCCTTTTGACGAAAACCATTCAACTCGTACAATGTCTTGAAGGTCGCATAAATATTCAAAGGTTCAGAGAGTTCACAGTCGGTTTCTATCTCCAGAGAGATAGTACAAAAGATTAATAAAATTAAGATTTCACTTTGTACAATAAAAATTTTGTTATTAATAGGATAAAAACGTAATACATGTGTAAATAATGTCCCATTTTTAATTAACTGTTTATTACAAATTGAAAAACATGCATATCATAAGAAGGTATTAGACTCCATGCAAGGGTTTTTATGAAATGCTGTTCTATAAAATACTGCTCTGATGTTTACACAAAATAAACAAGTTATTGACATCATTTGGTATAACACTTATGTAAGCTTTCATAATAAATGATCGGGTCATGTAAAGTCGATCTGTGGCTAGTGGTGGCCTACAGTGGCTACGCTTTATGTGTTACGACTCACGCCGACCAACCGCTGTGTAATTTTAAATCCGAGAACTGTATTTAAGTGAATGTATGACTTTTAACAGAGATTATACACAAGTTATATCACGGTACTTAAAGAGTATGAGTGCCCTATTTATTTTAGTAGTTTCTTTTAAATACTTTAATAAAAAACTAAGATAAGATTTTTTTCTCTACCTATAGCATAGCGAAAAAATGTCATGTTGATTTTGTACGATTTTAGTTGCGTTATATTATAGAGTAAACCTTCTCGTTATTTCGGTGTTAATAATGTATATACACAAATATTTAATAAATAATAAGTTATGAAACTTTGAATTTGCACGTTTAACTGAATGAATTACATCCGCCAAATAAATCGAAATAATATTTAATAAATTAAATTAGCATTGGCCTAGATATGATTTTCGAAATTATTTATTTTTGTTCATTTCTTATGTTATGAATTCTCGTGGAAGGCAAAAAATGATGAATACCCGTTTGATTCTATGTATTTTATAATTTTAGTCAGTTTCATTAATTAATTTACATTTAGACGACGTATTGAACGTAAATAACGTAAGACCATATAAAGCCTAGAGTACATTTCGGGCGAGTGTAAAGCTACGTACTCGGGCCCACACGGCACTATGACAAATCTGGTTTTTGAATTTTAGTCAGTTGCATTAATTAATTTACATTTAGACGACGTATTGAACGTAAATAACGTAAGACCATATAAAGCCTAGAGTACATTTCGGGCGAGTGTAAAGCTACGTACGCGGGCCCACACGGCACTATGACAAATCTGGTTTTTGTTTTACGGCCACTCGGTGAAAACTAAGCCAAGGCAGTACGACGGCCGCGCCGCGCCACAACCACACGCGCGCACAGCGAGCGCGGGCGCGGGAGCGGGGGCGAGCGCGGGCGCGGGAGCGGGGGCGAGCGCGGGCGCGGGGAGACAAGCATCTACAGACTTAGAATTAACAGCAAACTATATCCAAGTTGACGGCCGCCATTTAGTAGCTTCAAATATATCAATATTAGTTTTAACAGATTAAATTCGCGTACAATTAGCCATCGCACAACATTCTCTTCCATCAATATTCAACTAGTTTTGCGTAAAGATGGATAGTACCGGGGTTTTCCCATAATATTTTATATATTAATATTTTCCGAGGGATTTTCGCGATAAAATCTCTTCTATATGCTTTCCGGATTGCAAACTGTTGTTTTGCCAAACTTGATCCAAATCGGTTTTGCAGTTTAGGCGTGATAATGAAACAGATATACAGTTACTTTCTCATTTATAATATGAATATGAAAAAATATGAAATACGTTTACCTTTTTGGAAACGATATACATTACTTTCCCATTTTTAATAACTTGCTTAACTAATTATTTGATTATAAGTGTGAAAAATAATTTTCGATTTTCATTAAAAATATTCATAATTGCAATAACAAATTACTACAAAAATTAATATAAAAACTTAACACTTATTTGAATAAAAAAAAAGAAATTATTCAAAGAGGATTTCAACTTCTTTATTTTTTGTCATAAGTTAACCCATTTCAATTTTCAATAATACATAGGTTTTCTTATTAAATAATACATGTCCGCTCTCTCGTGCAATGAAATCTCATAATCATTTGACACTTGTAAACGATAATGATTTTGACTATAAATACTGTTGTCACGCGCAGCCTTCACTGCCATAACCCCCAACCCCACCCTGCAACTAGACCCCAGCGACCCCGCTAACCCTTGAAATTGTTAAAGGGTCATTGAACACATTTTAATGTTTCTATTTCATAACGAGACATTGGTCTGAGGCAACCAACGGCGCCAACGGTATATAGCATTCGTATTTGTTTGCTAAATAGTGTACGAGTCATACTATCTAAAGTTAAATTTGCTTTATAGTATATAGCATGTGCGCACGCACGGTTATAGCATGGAGGTTTACTCTCCAAATGAGCACTACCTGTGATGAAAAGCACCCGACATCCTGCTTCCTTCTACTATTAGGTACTTGTAAGAATGTATGGACGTGTATTTATTTCTCTTTCGCGTGAAAACCACTAAACCAGATTTTGATTATATGGTAGTGATGGAACTGATGAATTACACATAACCCATGGAAAAACTACTTTGTCCGCGGGTAAAACCGCGTGTAGTTTTTTAGCTAGTTTACCTTCTTTAACTGTTTTTAGTATATACATAATTTGTTTACTAAGGACAAATAAATGTGAATAATGTCTATCTAAAAGCAAGAAAAATATTTGACTCGCTTCAATTAATGACAATCAGGCATCACAATTCAAATACAATGTCCATGAATAAATTCAAATTCAACATCAAAATCGATAAACTCGTGGACAGGCGCCGCGTGCTGGACGTCTCATTATTACACAAGTAATTAAACAGGAATGTCAAATCAATGTCGATCATAAATTCAATAAGCTTTCGCATACCTAAGAGCAACAGTAGAAACATTAACCAGAATCTTATTTCATGACTATTTGTAAAGACCAACGCTGGTCGCAACTCACCTTTACTCCGCTTATATTCCTCCTATTTATATATTTAACCATAAATTAAAGTTTAAAAAAACTTTGTAATTCTATGTCACTTTGAGACATTATTTTTATTTATAATGCTGACAGTATAAATGTTAAGTATCTACACAAATATTATGAAGATAAATAATTTGTTTGTTTGTTTGTAATGGATAAACGCAATAACTACTGGACCGATTTAAAAAATTCTTTCATCATTAGAAAGCTGCAACTTCGCTGAGTGACATAGGCTATATATGTACCCCGAGCAAGCCGGGGCGAACAGCTAGTCTTAAATAATGTTGTGGACGCCTATAATTAGTACATGTGCCAGATCAGCTGTTTTTATAATGTTTATGTATTAATGTTCTGTATCTGTACTGTTGGTATCCCAGTTAACAAAAAAAAAATTGAGAAATTTTAAAAGAATAGAAAAAATTTGATCACGAGGCAGGATAATTTTTTTCTATTCTTTCGAAATTTCTCATTTATAAAGCATTTCATTGCTATAAAAAAAAATTGATTCATATTTTATTAAAAATTTCAAGTTGATTCACAAAAGAATTCAGCATGTCAGGTACTCAACGTTCCAACGATAATGTTTGATAGACTGGAAAACGAATTTGTAATTTAAGATTAAACGCAATGTTGCGTTTGAAATTTATAATTAGTCCTTAGATTGTAATTGATACTCTTCTCAAGTTACAATATGAATATAATTAAACAATTTGTTACTCGAAACATTGCATTCTCCAGTGACCAGTCTACAGAGCACTACGCGACACTCATTCAGTTTATAAGGTTGGATCTTTGTTCATGTGTACTTATGCTGCAATAATACCATGCGCATGCTATTTAAATATTACATAAAAATGTGCCTCTTGCTTCATACTTGTTACGAAATACTAATTTGTTAAAGCCACGATTCGAGTTCAATTAATTAAAATTTCCAGTATTAACCTAGACCTACAAATCCTTCTTAAAAACTATAACTTCACCTTCGCCACTTGACCTTTTGCATTTAAAATTTTTAGCGCTATTGGCTAGCCAATGAAAAACTATTGCGAAATTAGTTCATCCCTGTCCACTGTCCAGCCTCACGCAGCTCCTCCCTCCCGCGCCCCCGCGCCCTTTGCTGTCTGCCCTCTTCTGAAACTTTTACACTTACTGGTACTAACTACATTTTAACTAGTTCCAGCAATAAACTGTTGAAGAAAGATGATGATCGTCACTCATAATGAAACGCAAAGTAAATTGACGCATTGAAAAACGCAGGCATTACAAATAGCTTACCCTTTCACATGCATGACATACAAATATTAATAAATTATAAAGTTACGATCAGTAATATTCATTAGTAGATCTAATGATCTATACCGCATAATAATTATACCTACTAGCTAAACGCCCGTGGCATCGCCCGCGTTGTCAAAGGAGTTTCTTCCCTTGAGAAGTGGATGTTTCATCACGGTAAAAAGCAGTCTATTACACTAACAAGCTTTCTCCTTCTGGCTATCTCAGGACACAAAAATCAAATCATATAATTAATCCGTAGCGACGGGAAAAAGGTCAATCAAATAATGACACTTTCGCATTTATAATACTCATTAGTGAGGATTGTGATCGCTCGCACCTTGCTCCAACGGGACAACCAAATAAAATAAAATATAGCCTTTGTCGCTCAGAAATAATGTATCTTTCGACAGTTCCAATAATTTTTAATAGATCCAACAGTTTACAAACAAACAAAGAATCTTTCAAGAAGAAAGCACAAATAACTTCAGAACCGAGCAGCCAGCGTGATTAACCGAACCAAGTTAACAATATTGATATTTTTTTTGTTAATGTAACTATGAGATATAAATCTTTGTGTGCAGAATATTTGCTTTAGTGGGCATTACTACGTTGTGATAACAATGTAGCTGTGCCTAGAGATCATACATTTTAAGAATTTGATTAGATCAACAAAGAGTTCAACGAGCTCCCCAGCTGTCTGCAAAGGTCCGAAGCAAATGTCAGGTAATTGAGACCAGTAAAAAGGCCGAGATTTATCAATAATTTGTACAACCTTTCGCCATTTACGCGTGTGTTCGTAATTTATGAAATATGCCTGAAAGGTCGAAACCGGCTGTTCAAGGTGTACCGCATTTAATGGAGCAAATCCAAAATACTTTTATTTAACGAGAACTTTACCTTTTCGAGCAATATTTGATATTACATCGCATTTCATATAAAAAAGAAAATATTAAAGTACAAATGCTAGTATAGTAACTAGTCAGAAAGAAAGAGGGAGATCTACGTAACGAAATTAAAACCAATTCCTCTTTTTTTTGACGTGACAACGTCTTAAATTAGGTTGCGGCTCGGAGTCACTCATGAAAAAGTGTAACGCCCGGTAACGTTACGATGAGTCACCGAACTATGATCGTCCTATCCTCAACAAAATCACTCAAATAGGAATTAGTTAAGTTTAAGTTTACATGTACAATGTTTTAGTAAACAAAATATATTTTCCATAGTTAAAATTTGTGTAATTCTTATTTTCATTCAATTCCTTGTTCCTATTGTGCAATTCAATAATATTCATATCAATAAATATTCTACCGAGAAAAAGACGTTGTCACGTAAAATCTTCGCCCGTAAAACCGACTTTACAGGCAACCATTTTTTTACCAAATTGTCACGATTTTGTACATATTATCCCACTCTTACGACATTCAATATATCTTGCCTTACTTTTGGAAATACTACATGCTTGATAACAATCGTAGAAAAAGAATGAGTAACAAACAATCACTAGATAAGAGGTAAATAGTTATATAACATTAAAGGAAAATCCATCATAATGATACATCTAACGTATATAGATACAATAGGTAATAGATATTTCAATTGTAACCAGGTCGCAATTTAACTAAAGGATTTTTTTTTCTAAAATTTTATTGATACATTATAATTTAATAATCATTCTAAAGATGTCTTGTGAAAAAAAAGACAAAGCTCGTTTTTACTCAAGAGGAGAATTTTTTATTAGATAAGATGTTTTATATTAATCCATTCTTTGGATCCAAGGAGAACCTGAAAAGCTTGATTATCTGATTATTTAATGTTCATATATAACGTACAATTACAATTACTTATACAGTTTATTTTAATTATGTCTGTATATTTTAAGATTAATACGGGAAAATTAAGATTTTCCTTAAATTGCCACATCAACTGTAAATAAAAATAGAAATATAAACATATCGTAGACTCTTCTACAGCCCAGCCCAGTCCAGTTAACATGAAGTCTCGTCCAATTCGCGACCACACAGTCAGAATCGAAGTCATTTTCAGCTATTTTTATGATGATGATGTTAATGAGCCATTGCGAGTAAGTGTTGTAAAATCGTATCTAAGAGCAGCAAACATCCTCGCTCCATTATCATAATGAATATAATTTATGAAATGCAATATGGATTGACATTTACCTTTGTATATCTTCTGACGGCTGTTTTAGTTAAACATGTACAAAAAACCATAACAAACGCGAGGCGCCTAAAATGCACTATTCTCATCGCTCGATTGCTCAATGGGTATGGGCTGGACAGCGCCTTCGTACGTGGAACTTGGAAAGTTTCAGGCTGAGCTACAGGCCATAGGGTGGCTGATGCTTGGTGGCCCATGGCTGGTGGCCGGCGGGTGGCGGGTCGCGGGGTGGGGGCGCGGGGTGCGGGGTGCGCGGGGTTGCGGAGGCTGGAAGGTGTCGGCTGCTGCGCACACGCTGCCTCACTCGGTGTCCCGCGACTGCCACGATCACACGCGTCCACAGCTCCGTGCCGACGCCGCCCGGTACGTACCGCGCTTGCGCAACCGACGACGTTTTGACCACAACAACTCTATTTAGAACAGCACATTTCCTATCGGAGTTGAGTGTAACAGATTACTGTCGATAAGGAACACTTTAAATCCTTATCGATCGTTACGTTGTTTTTTTCTTGAGTGTTAGACTAACGAGTAAGTAATTACTCTTTTTTTTACATGATATGAAATGTGAAGTTGTTGATCCTGAAGCAAAAGTCAAAAGATCGTCGGTTGAACATATTTATATTTTGTGTATTTAGTCAGTAATTTGTGGTGTGTTTGCGTCAAGGTCGACGGGACCCTTTCTAAGTATTTCACTGAGCAGTGGCCGAATCAGCTAGGATAGTGACTAAGTGATCGGTTCTAAGTGCAAAGTATAGCATGCCGTCGCAGTCGGTTCCCACTAACTAATGACTAGTCAAACAATCGCTCGTGGAACATGCAAATACTGCGCCTTTTAGTGTTTAGATAAAAAACGTTTGTATGCAAATGTGGTCACTTGGTGCGGTGGCTTCCCAGTATGTCGTCACGTCAGCTTACATAATGAGCGACCTTTTATCGTTGTAACCTACATTTTGCTTTTTTTGCTTTTCAACGTCTTGTTTTCTTTTCTCCTTCTACGCTTTGTCATATATGAGGTCGAAGGTCACGGTCGTATATTGTGACCGGAGGTCAAAAGCCATTGCGATAAACATTGCCTTTTTTGATTAACTTCGACAACAACTATAAAACAATCAGCAACATTGCTTGCAGCAACGAGCAATACAACGTAGTGAAAATCTGTTAAAGTTACAAAAAGCGCTGGCCTTATAGCTGAAGCGTGATGTTCAGATCAATCTTTTCAGTCGACAATTACTCAAACTTAGCATGAACGTTTTCAATTCAGAAGCCAAATTGGTTTTCCGAGACAAATGTAATCGGGAGGTCAAGGATAGAGTCGACATGAAACCGACGATTGGTGGAACATTCGATTATAGCGATTCGAGTCGCGCTGGAAAGCTGTTATTGCGAGAATCGGTTGCAAGAGAGCGCTGCGCCGCGGCGCGCCTCCCGCTCCGTCACAATACATGACTTGCGTTCGATACCAACCGATGAGCGGCATTTCGTGATCTAAACTTGAACTAGGAATCCTAGAACAGGCTACATCTATTGAACCGTCAATTAGAAATATCGCTCTCTATCACAATTAATTCTTAATATAGTCCCAAAAAAATTCCGTTGTACTTTATATAAATAAGAAAAGCGCTCTTAAACACTTTGGAAAAAGATATATATTCATCCAACATAATTTTCTCAAGATAACAAAAATTATAACATGTATAAATTTCGATAGAGTCATAATAAAATCCGCAATCGTAATACTCGCTCGCTCACTTTGCATAGTTGCTCTCATTTATCATTTTAATTATAGTTGTAATTAGCAGCAGCGGATTCGGCTTGTCGTAGGATCAAAATAAACAAAGTCGGCGACGCGACGGTCGCGACGGTCGCGTCACTGGCTTAGTTCCGACTTACATAACTGCACCTTTCTATGCGAGCTGATATTCGATTACAGTTCGATTAAAGAAACAAACGTTCGCTTGCATAACCCGCTTGCAACACGGCTGGATCACACATTGTCTACGACCACTTGTGGAATCCTTACCACACGTACATAAATCAATTTCAATATGTAAAACAAATATGGAGACAAAAAAAAATATATTTAAAACGTACACAATGTTTTTTCGCTAATTTTTTTGCGCTACCAGCTTATGTTACTTAAAATGTAAGCTAGGATCGTTAATTGTTTGCCTTAATATCTTCCTAAGCAATTTCGTGATGGCCTTAATATGCGATACACATAACTGCAATAAGCACGCTAATGTCAGTTTAAACAAGTACTATCAAAATGAAGCAAATTGGTCGTCTTAACCGTAATGTTTCAAAATTAATGGTGCCTCATTTTGTGAGATCAGGTTTTGTAAAATCGTTTGCACGTTTATAACGGATTGTAAAGAAAACACCGACGAAATAATTAAATTAGTTCAATGAAAGATAGTATAATGACATTTTCAAATTATATTTGTAAAAGATCCTTCAATGTGGTTCTACGCTACTGCTTCGTTGCCTCCTATTTAGTAAAAAAAAACATAATTTACGAAGACGAGTAAATACTTTGTCGAATATGTTTGATCTGTCTAGAATCTATATTATGAGCAAGTAAATACAATTCAACTCACTATCTCATCATATCAACACAATTTCTAATACACACACACCGAAGAACTAACTTTATCCGACTCATTTGTCTTTGACAAACCTCAAGCACAGACTTACAAGTACATTTGGGGATTTCCTCTTGACACCAACGCTACTGGAATTTTGTGCTAAATACAGAGTGTCAGAATGACACGTAAATACTGAGTTTCAGATGACTGTACTAAGATCAAAGGATTTTATACTTTTTCATACGATAACGTTAAAAATACGCGTAATATCCCATTTTAAGAATTCTTAAAACTCTATAATGTGCACCCCCGACTGTCATCACGATAACCTTTACAAATACAACCGGCTATATTCAGTTTATTTTAACTCTGTTAATTGTTGTCTTGCTTCTACTTATGTGATTTTCGTTTTTGATTTGTAATACGCGAGTGTAGTAGTAAATACGACTTTGTACTATTCAGTTGACTATTTATAGAGCAGTAGAATTAGTGCGGCCATAACAGCGAGTGCGGGCTCGCACGTGTGCAGTCAGCGGTCGCCATTAAGGCATCCTTCGCGAGGGTTGCCCAACGGAACGCCGCTTGCATACTGACTGACTGGCTTGCGAAACGCACCATTTTCCTTGCTTAAAGTTAAGGGGAAATTTAATTCATATAATGAACTCGAAGCAATTTAAGTAAAAAAAATATGCATTTTTTTAATTACTAAAACTAAACGATACATTATGGTAAGCCAACTATCATCAGTGTCCAAAATACTTAAATATTATAGAAAATACTACAATATATTTTCATAGAACTGTTTAACAAAGCTGCATTTGCATTTGTGCAAGTTCTTAGTTATAAATTCTATAATAAATTCGTATTGTCGACCGGTAAAAAACCGATTCACGGTCTAATTGGAACGTACCCGCTGTGGACTGGAAACAGACTCAGACTACTCGATTATTTTCCTTTCTCATAATTCTGTTTTAAATGAATTAGCTTGAAACGTGCAAAACCATAAAACCGCATCGAAAACCTCCGATTACTTAGAAATGAGAATACTTGGCATGACTATGATTGGTTTATTCATTAGATTCAATTGTAAAATGACATAATACAATGACATTGAAGCGCGCGGTAAGAGCCAACTCGGTGGGAACGTAAGTGCCGGCGCGGAGATCCACCATCAAACGCTCACATCTAAACAAATTGTCTCAACGCTTTAGAGTTAGCTCATTATCCATGTAATACGTGTTTCACACTATTGTTTGATCAACATCGGCAAATGATAAGCATCGGAAAACACAATATACATATTATATTAACACGTTACAGTGTAAACGTTGGCGCAAATAGGTTGCCTTGTGGAACTGCAGAGAGCGTTTGTTGCACAGAGTGTATTGTAAGTGACCGCTCGTAAAAAGTTACGATTTCTCAAGATACTAATTAGTTTGCACTTATGTACATAATGTGCACGTGTAAATTATACTTTAATTTCATTTGATGTAAACAAGGATGATCAATTTTGTACCTATATTTGAATTACTAATCTACAGTTTAAAATTATATAATAGTTTTCATGAGTAACGAAACTCGTGTGATTAATTTATTAAAATTAAATAAATGACTGACTGGAATATTTTTAAAGACGTATAAAAGTGTGTCCTTGGAGTTATCCATCACTTTTTACGATGATGTAACAGATTAGCATAATATACGTGAACATTAACTATGCAAATGATATAAAAAATGGCGATTAATAGTAAAACAACTGCTTGATTTTTTTGTAGTACATAAATGCTAGCTTTGTAACATGATCTCAACATACATTTAATTTATCGCGACTGTTAATCAATCTATTATTTATTAATAGTAATATTTAAACATGAATGATTCAAATTAAATACTGGAAAGCCCAAAAGTACGCACTTCTATATTTTATCGTTACTTAATGTTAAATCAGTCATGCTGTGGAGCGTTATATTTAGCTCTTACAGAATAAATAAGATTTAACAATGTTATGTTAAAAAGAATCTATACTCTAAAAATACATTATTATTTAATCATTTATGTATATATCTGTTGGCAAATCGAATAAAAATAGAGTAAATAATAATTAATTAGTAACTAAAATGAATTTGACAAGTACGTAGTGGATATTGTGTATAATAATTAATTCATATGTAGTGATACTTGTTTTTATTAGGATAAGTTGAATAAAATATTGTAAGGTGTCAATAAATATAAAGTAGATAATACTATGAAATGTATACAAATTTTTTGAAATAGCAGTTAGATTATCCTAAAGTTCATACGCAACGGGAATTTCGAAATTATTTTATCATCTACAGAATGTGATATTTAAAGTTTTCGTTAGTTTGTATGATCTCGATGTATAGCTACGTTGAAGGTATAAAAGATAAGATGCAACATTTACACAAACATTTAAGGCGTGATGTAATTTGGGTAATATACGCCGACATTCCCCAACACGCCGGTCGCACCCCGCCTCTAGCCGCTGCTCTGACGCAATCCGCCAATCTCTTTGTTAACACTAATAAGTACTAATCATTACGAATTTACAATTCTGTAACAATGTCATCAATAACACCTGTGTTTATGTACTGTACGTATATACAAAGGAATTGTAAATAAAATCGTAATTATGGAACATTTCAAGGTACGTTTTCATATATCGTCTGAAGACACTTGATTGAGACGTATGAGAGATACCCCCCTCTCATCTCACCCTCACCCCCGCGGGCGCGTTGCGTGCGGTCAGCGCGGGCGGTTACCCAACGCTGCACCATTTGCATCTCTCAAACGAATAACGCGAAACTTCCTCAATAATTCTTGCATCACGCACGTTGCTTCACATTACCGACGCATATTTTTGTGTTTCTTCATTCACTTGTCAAACACTAATATTATGCTAAGTTATGTAACTGCGTATATTGGTTTCAAACTCGTTATTTCCTTAACCAACTTGATAAAAGTTGTTTATCTTAAAATATTGACAAATTATCTGATTATACGGGCAAAAAAAGACTTCCACATGTAAGTCTTTTTTGCTCGTTATTTCGATAGTTTTTTTTTTTTAATTTGCCATTACGCTCATGTGACAATAATAACGGAAACGTGAAGCCTTAAGACGTTACAAAATTGACTGCGTGACAAATCGGTAGAGGATGTGAGCTCAGCGAGTTGGGTAACTCCGGGGACGTAGTTTTGGATCTTGACTGTCAACTGTCCACCCGACCTCGGGTGGTGCCCCTGCGTAGTAACGCCCGACATATAT
>NC_052110.1:32497-50235 GCF_012273895.1 Zerene cesonia
ATAATTGCTTAATAACCTACTTTCGTACCTCATCGATATATATTACGATCGTAATTACCCGCCCTGTCAACTTTAAATAATAGATTTTAATGTTGTCTTGCCAAATATTAGGTACATGTATAATAAATCCTTTCAGTTAATTATTCTTTGTACCTAATGGAAACACCAGCAAATTTGAAATAGAACTTCTCTTACACGTGGCGAGCTGTAACTGAAAATGTAACAAAATGTTCCTAACGGTTTGATCAAGGAATCGTGACTCGTGTGCAAGTCTGGCGTTTTGTGCTCCTCCTAAGGCAGAAGCGGCTGTCGCAAGCTCTTAACGGTTACTTAACGAAGGAGACTCAACTCTGACCTTTGACCATTGGCCTCGCCATTAGCGACACGTGCGACTCTACTCTCGACATAACAGGTGATTTGTATAAGGGCATCGTGTTCTAATGGAGCCTTATGGATGTGTTGCCTCATCCTTCACTGTTTACAGCATTTTAAAGACTATAGTTCAAATATTTTAGGTGTAATCGTTGCGTATCTAGACGGTTTATGGATATCGATTTCAGAACTGAATTTGGGACCCACGCGTACAACATGAACATTAGTAATTAAGAACACGTGGTGGTTTTTAGGGACAATTGTGAGAATGCCAAATTTATAATTCCATTCACAGATATGGAATTGGCTAACAGATCTAATTCATTCTGATGCCGTGAACTCGTGAGGCCTGCACGGTCGTGAACTTGTTGGCAGAATGCAGATGTAGATAAACCTTAATGACATACAATTTAACTGTTCACACCGTAGTGTATTATTATATCTATGGTCGTGGGAGCACACACGCGCGGCGCGGGCGCACACGCGCCACGACCCTGACCTTGCGTGCATCTTCGGCCCCAATGTCGCGGCCTCTTCGCATTTCGCACTCGTCTCTGTAACTTCTTCCCCTTTATCGGCTTGTACTTTGTAAGAATATTAGACAAGAATTGACGACTCGTGTTTAATATAATGTTGAAAATTGATGCAATCGAGACGTAATGTGCGGCTTGTTACGAGATAAATGAGTAATAGATTGAGAATGCTCACGCTCTCGTTGCTTCGACCAACTGCTGAATTGCTGGTTAATTCAATTATTTTGTTCCCTTGTCTTTTGCAAATACAAAAATTCCAAAACAATTAATTGAATGGAATATATTCTCATCTATTTTTCTATTCTCACAAAAAATTAACTTTACCACATAGACAAATCGTTATGAAACAGGTATATGTAATGCAGAGCGTCAATAATGATGAATAAATATTAAACGCAATATTTGTATTGGATACGCACTGGGATCCGCAGCGAGCGGCGCAGGAGTCGGTCATGAGGACGTGAAGCGTGTTATATAAGTGCTGATGCCTGACAACAGGTAATTAAAACCAAGTAAAGCAATAAACTTAATTACGCGACTGGAATGCAAATGCAATTTAATAAAAAATGTTAACTTGTAACTCTTTTGCTGCGTTTTGTATTAAGCATAATAAATAAACTGTAACAATTGGGTACAATTTTTCAAGAATACGACGAATGCGCATATCTCATGAACGTTTATTCTACTTGAGGTTATTGTATACGTATACGTATAGACAATTCAATGTTGCAAATTATCAATTACAAACTATAATAATTAGCGCATTTCGAAATGAATTATAAAATGTATAGAAGGAGCCAGACTATAACTGCACGTTCGGTTGCGTCAAACATTGCGTCACTCACAGAGCACTTTCTCGCGCACACTGACGCGCATGCGCACACCACCTTGCGGGATCCACAACCCACGACCTATGTGGCATTTACCACAATTTAACCTAATAAATCTGTCAGGTGAAGCTTCCGTGACTTTATAAAGCATACAAAGTTTATAGAGTAGACGTAAATCTGTCATCACCTCGTGTCACAATTCGTAATACCGCAGCTGTAGAGAGAAAGGTTAAAGGAATAATATGTCAATATGAATGTAAAAAGACTTCCTTTTTACCCTTTTAAATGAAAATACATTATGAACTGAATAATATTCATTGTGTTTGCAATGAATAATGTTCCAGGATATGACGTTATAAATCATCAGATCTGAGCAGTGTATTACAAATAATTAAATAGCAGAAATAGGATAGAACAATTGCTTTTCAAAGACAGTAATATTCGTACACCTACTGGGAAACCTATATTTTAATAATTCCATGTTTGGTTGTACAGGCGGAAGTTTCTACGCAGATAGCTCATAAAGAAGACAATAAGAATTTCAAGAAAATAATTGAGTCATTCGCAAAAATTAAACTTCAACGCGTACGAATTTACATGTTTATATTTCACGAAATACAAATTTTGCTTAGGAAATTCCATATGAGTAATGCAAGTACATATTAGTAAATTTTTGTTCGAAAAAGTTAAAAAAAATGTGAATTGTAAAATGTAAAGAAAACATATTATAATTGATATATAAATATTCTGAACAAAAATTTTGTAACCAATAAATTTCACATACAATCTCATCTTGTTTTTGTTCAATAATTCGCAACTATTTCTTTATGTCTAATATCAATGTTAAATTAACAAAATTTGCATGAATCTGATATTTTTGAAGCATCTCATGAACATAATAAAATTACAGATTATATATAAGTTAGTGTTGTCCAAAACTAGGTCGACTGGATGGGGGCGAAGTGGGTGCGGTAACTCGTTCGTGTTATAATAAATATGAAATGTAATTAATACACGAATTGAACGATAATTGCCGCAAAAATTACCAAAAACAGCATATAATCATATTAACTAATGAAATCAAAGTGAAAAAGTAAGTTTTCAATTATTGTTCAACATTCAGAAATTAGTAATACATTTTATTATACTCTTACAAACATATAGAGAATAAACTAAAAAGGTTGTGTTAGTGAATTTTTGAGTTACGGTTAGAAGCTTTAATGCGTTTATTTATTCACTTGGGTAAATTTTGTATTGTATATATAGTATATTGTCATACGTTAAAAACTTCAAGTTACAAATAATTTTGAGTACCATTATTTTTTAACACTTATGTATATAGAATGATTTAACGTATACAAGGATTAAAAAACCTATATACAAAGAAATATAATGTGTTAATGCTACATAATTTGAAGGTTGTAATTTTTTATCTGAGAATTAAATAAAATTTATTTGTAATTAGTGCTTAGTGTTTGTGAGTGTAGGCGAAGGTCGACTCTCGCAGAGCGCATTAGCATATTATTGTTACACATCAATTAACTTGCCAACTTTAGGACTTGATAAGTTGATCAGGAACTGGTCACACGTCGAGAGCCTTATAAAAATATCCGCTTTCGCAACTTCTTGTATTTTTATCGTGTACATTGTCCTAAATACGCTTGCATGTCAATATTGTCATTCTGAGAACAATAATTCCCCATTACTCTATTTTGAGAACTATATATAGGCTGTATACATTAATCGAATTAAGAGAACTGGGACGACGTTGTCAACCTTGCGCGATACAATTACATACATTAAACGAAATTACAAAATATTCAAGTTTAAAATCGCCAATTTCCTTTCACCGCGTAAATAGTTCGCGTTAATTATGAACAACGCAATGTGAATGTATAACATTAAACGAGTAAACGGTGGGGCAGAGGTCATAAAATTATGTTATTTCGTTTGTATGGTCTGCAATTATGTGCAATAAACGGAGACTTTAAATGCATATTTTTGTCTTTATGAGAAGTAATTATTAAATATATTTATTGAAATAGCCTTCATGCGTAAATCTAATATTTAAGTGTCCATATATCATCTTTTAGCCACCTCATTCTGTTTGACCTTTCATGTTTGAAGCGATATATTAACCTTTATAATTAAACTTAATATGTAATTAAAGTTTAGACGCGAATGATTGATAGCTGTTTTTATTGGAAATTATTATCGGAACGTCGCTCTGCGCAAGCGCTGTAAAGTTATACAAACAATATTTATGTTCTACTGAAAATATGTACTTAGCGTGCAAACACAGTCTATTTGCTTGTCTTAAAGCAATGTTAATGTTATTTGTTGGCGATAATTGCATACCAGAAATTGAAAATTAACGAAATCAAATATTGAAATATTCGAATATAGTATGACATCGAATTTTTATTACGAAATGTTGACATCATTAAATAATTCCAATTATGTTATAATTATGCTTCAAGGATTATATCACAAGGTAAAGTGTTTACCAGTGACCAGAAACTGGCTTCCATTCTATAAAAAATTGACAACTACTAACAAAAATTTTAATAGCTTCCGCTATATAAAGTCTTGCTTCAAACACTTCACTTTATAAAACTGACATGAAAATAAAGATAAGATTAGGAATGAAAATATATAAACGAGAAAAATTATCAGGTCAAATCTTTAACGTGACTCTCGTTTTATATTTAAAGAAAAACACATTGTGTGTACTTTGTGATTAAATAAAATCTTCTTAAATACGACTTTTATTAAAATGTGTGAAGTCAGTTATAATGTGTAAAACAACCTTCACAATAATTAATAATTAATTTTAACAAAAACCTCAACCACCTTGAAATATTTAGAACTGGACCGAATTGAATTAAAAAGAACACGGAAGACTTCTTTCAAATACAAAAAGAGGCATCAAATTCATCTAGTCGAAAATAACAAACCCAAAAATAAAATACAGTTCAATTGAGAACATCTCTCTCTCTCTCTCTCTCTCTTGTAGTCAGTTTAAAATCAAATACATTTCTTACATAACGAAATTATCAGAACAAAACAAATATTCTCAGCAGTACTCTTAAATCGGCTTTAAATTTCGACGTAATACCCGTGTAATAAATATTATATAATAACCATAACCATCACCTATTTCCCACTCAAACATTTTTCGAAGTTTACTACAAAACAAGAACAGATTTTTAAAATGAATACGCATCTGAGTGTTATGCGGTCAGTGAGTCACTGAAAGCGAAAGGAGTTGAGTAACGTTCGCAGCACCGCTGCACAGCGCCCGCGCCTGCGCCTGCGCCTGCGCCTGCGCCGTGTTTAACATTGGCGCACACTGATACTGAAAACGTGTCAAAGGATAATTTATATTTCTTAGTTAGAGGGCTAGTAGTTCTTTAGCTCAGTACGTTCAAACAAATAGTCTCTAGCTTTATATTATGGCATAGAATACAGTAACATAGACTAAACACAACCACAGGAATTATTGCGAAATCTACAGTTTGGGCGCCATGAACCTGATAGATAAAAAGAGTAGCTGAGTGATGTAATATATAATACTTAGTATATTTTGATGTGGCATCTCGTTTAAGTAAAATAATGGTGACAGATGACACAAATTGAATACCATCTGGGATCACCCTGAAAGTTCATTGACTCTCTCTGACTTTTAACAAAATCAATAGAATTGAAAATGTTAATTGTTAAATTCAGTTGAAACCGAATGGTTTTTTCCGTTTGCTAATTGTATAAAAACTATTGTGGTGTTTTTGTCTAATTGTTATTTCATCAAATACAATAGTGATTACGTTGATTGGCTTTTCTTATATAGAAACAACTTGGAGATACCCAAATTAAATTTTTTATTTCTGTTCTGTGAATTCAGAATGTTTCCTAAATTTAACTGATAAAAATAGAATCGTCACCATTATAAAAATATCTATTCCATATTCATGACAAATAAAATAGGAAACGGTAACATAAACGCGTATACGTACTTAACTTTATTATGTAATTATAGCAACTCTTTATAGATCATGGAGCATAATCGAATTACCTGAAAATGGTAAAATCGCAGATTTTACATGCCGTAGGTCAGACTGCTCGTTGATGTCTTTTGTATGAAAAATGATTAAGCACGTTTATCTACGATTATTCATAATTAGTTACGTGGCACATGTGTTTAATTTTAAAGGAAGGCTTATACATCTTAATTTTTATTTTGATTTAAATACGATATTGTCGTTTGAAATTTAATAGCGGTACTGCTAAGCTCAGTTCAGCTACATAATATGCAGTTCGAAAAATGAGGCGTCTTACTTATGTAAAATAATTTTAGTCTATGTCGTTTGCAATTGTATTATGTGCTGCATAATATTAAAACAATAGAAGTTGCAGATAATATTAAAACAATGTTTGTTTAATAAAAAAAAAGTTATACGTTCCATATATTACCGAACCGTCTCGGTATATATTTATTAGCATTTTACATGAACACAACAACACCGAATTAAACAAAAGAGTAGGTGACAGACATTATTATAACTAACTCACTTTTATTGTTAATAGATATTATGACGATTCAAAAACGGTTTTAAAATAAATCTAATTGAATAAAATATAAATGTTTGATTTTGAGTTTGAAGTAGTAAATAAGTTTCGTGGTGAACGGGCCGTAAGCGACACCGAAGGCTCTCGATCAAGGCGGTTACACGGCCGATAAATATCTGATTATTAAGAATTAAGCACAAGGCTTTGTTTCTCGTGTTTCTCTTCGCAATTAAAATATTGATTTCAAAATCGTGTCAAATCAAATCTGGGCCGACCGCGTCAACACTCCGAGGAGCGCGCTCGCAATAATAATGCACTAAACTAATTAAACGTACGTAATAGCATTCATTAAATAAGTTATTTCATCGTATTTTTCATCTGTTCATTCCTAACGGATTTCTGCAATACCAGCGTGCGACGTACTCGTGTATCGTATCTTTTGCCAGTAATCTCCTATAACTAAGCGCCTCTTGGGCGTACAAACCTACTACGACTCTATTTTCGAAGTAATTCTTTTATAAATGGATAGTTGAGAATTATTTCTACTATATGGGCAGAATTTCGCAAAAGTTACCGTCGCGGGAGCAGTGGGTACAGCACAATACGTTGCAGCACGCGTGGGGAACAGGCAACGCCAGTTAATCGATTAGTTTTGCAAGCCTCCTGCACCGTTCTTGTGAACTTAAGTTGTTTCCGCGACCTGAGCATTATGTTTTCAAATCATATGATTGACCAAATTTAAATGAACGCGGCTTTTATTGGGTGCCAATATGCAACGTGACTTCATTTATATTTTTTCAGCTTATACTTTTACTTTTCAATAATAAGATTTATTTTAACAATAATTTGGCCCACATCAATAACTTATTTTATGTAAATACAAAATTACTTGCTGAAAAACCGAAAAGTGCAACTTTACTATTTACTAATTCGGATGACAAAACTAAGTTAAAACTTAAAAGCATGTTGTTAGTTATGTTAAAAATAACAAAATAACCTAAGACACATTTTGCGAGTCTCTTTAGTTGTCAATTAAATTCGTATCTTGTTTGTATGCATATTGCATGGAAATCATTTTTTTGTTGGTTTAAGTGTCATAGAAGCAAGGTGACATTTGAGGTGGGAGGGGAGGGGGAGGGGGGAGGGCGAGGCCGCTGATATCGATAATATTGTTATTAAATCGTTCGGTTCCGGCGCAATACAATTCTTTCAATTTGCGAACGGTTTAGCTGTGACGCAATGAATTGGGCACAAATATTGTCTGTAAATTAAACATCTAGTATCACGATGAAATCAATGATTCAATTTTAGATAACAATAGGGCAGAAATATTAAAATATTTAATTGAATTAAGTAACCAACTGCCCTTTTTCGTTCTTATTTAAACTCTCATATTTATTTATGTATGAAGGCCACAGTTTATGTTTATTTTTATTTACATGTATTTAATTTGACGACAGAAATATGTATATTAATTGATTGGATAATAAATCACTAAAAGAACACGTTAGTTAATTCAAAGTATCTCAAAGTTCAATATATTTGGTTATAACCTCGGTGTGATGTGGAATAAAAATTCAGTAAAAGTGGTCGGTGTCGCACACAGAAGGCCGCCGCGGCAGGCTGCCGCGCCAAGATATTGTCGAAACTCATGTTATCGTTTTCTCAACATACAACAGTAGTGGGTATTTAGAATTGGGATAATATAACACACTTGCTTAGATTATAAATTCGAAAATATATTTGTTTGTTTGTCTTTTTTTCACGTTGCAAAGGAACGATACTGTAAGAAGTTTTATTGTTTGAAATAGTTAGGAGGCCCGAATGTGACATGGTCTACTTAAACACGGTACATCATCGCATTTTTATGGGTATTTCCTATTCTCGTTAGACGAAGTCACTGGCGACATCATATGCATTAAAAACGAACATTGAATACCTTAGAGCACCGTACTACATTTAAGCGGTTAATTACAAATTTTATACCATTTGAAACGTTATACAACATAAATGAATAATGATGTTAAAAGTTAAATTAAGGAAATAAACTAAACAAATAATAAATATTATAAAGACAAGACTATAAAACTTTTTTATAACATTGTAATACACTTCCCCGTGAAAATTGTATTATAAAAAATGTAAAAAAACTTGCATGTAGTGTAAAACAAAATATAAGAGCACTTATTTACATATTATCTACACAAACATGACCATTACTATAACTTTAAGTATCATAAAAAAATCACATTTAAGCCACTTATACTATTATGATATAATACGCGAAATGTATCACGAGCATTCAGCACAAAAATGTAACAAAGTTTACACAAACGAGTTTACGAGTAGGTAATGATTGTTTACAAAATTGCAAGAAATTATTATACGAGCTTTAAATTACGTAAATTTAGAGTGGAACCCATGAGCCGACACACGCGGGACTCACATAACAAGACCGTGTTTGCGTCTTTACGCACGTCCGGAAACGCCACTCGCAAATTACGTAGGTCGCATTGTTCTTAGCAAATTATTTCATTACACCAATGAGGTTCCACTCGGCCGCGCCGGTGACATGCGCTCTGTGACATGTGGCTCGTCAACAAACCCGGGATTGTGTAATCATTATCAACCACGACATTGCATCACACGTCCTTGCTTTGATTCGTTAATTTAAATGATTTTAATAAGCCGTTTCTATGGATTGAAACCAAACACGAATATTTTCATAGAACTTTCTACTATTGTGCTCTTTCTTTTTCTGATTATATTTCCTTTGTCATAAAACTAATCATTTACACATATATTTGCATTTTGCATTAAGCTAAATACGCATTGTGCGGACATTCTGCTCTTCATTAGGAACGCTTTGATAAAGTCATGTCGTATGTAACTGACGAAAAAATTTGATATTCAATAAGTAAGATGAAGCGATTAGTGATCGCATTATCGCCAGTGGGGCCGGTGGGGCCGGTGGGGCGCGCATCCTGCAACCCGGCCAACTGAGCCTTTCGTCACTTCCCTGCGCCTTACCACACACGTGTTGTAAATTGATTTAACTTTCAGATTAAACATATACCATTTTCAGATTGTTATTGCTAATTATTTCATTCCAACAATTTTAATTGCTTGTGTTTGATATCTTTAAAGGCTTCCCATTATAGTAATCTTGTATTTCTATATAATTGTTAAGTTATAATCAACTTAGCAATCATCCGTTATTCTAAATAATTATAATTGCTAAAAGAAAAAATATAACGAACAAGTCTTCTGATAAAATTCGTTAGCTTTATTCTTTGCAAGCGACGTCCACATAACGCACCATGTTTTCAGTTTTTAGCCACCTATATCGGTGCACAACCTTGTAATTAGTGTACACATAGGCACTTCATTTAATTATTATTAACACGAGGAAGGTTTTGCCGTTGATGTCCAGGAAGATATATCCACGGAAGGCTTAGCGGCGGAGCGCGTGCGTTACGTGAGCGACTGTCCACTTACCGTCTACTCTTAAATAACAATCACTTCGTATAACTAGTAAATAATATAAGTCTAACGCGGAGTCATTATGTTTGCTTAATAGTAGTATTGTTGTTTCCTTGCCTCGCACACTTATGTGTAAATAATACTTACGTCACTTAACATTATAACATTTCGATCAGCAGACCGTAAAATATTTGAATCTTTTGGTGTTAAATTGTTGGATTGTGATCTAAAAGAGTTGATCCAACGTATAATGACATAAGCTACTATTTGCATAAATGTTTTTTAGTGTTTGTTAATCATTGCGACAGCATAATTATTAAAGTGGGTGTTATAAGGTCTCGATTTAAACCGATTTAGAAAACGCTATATTTGAAATGACTCAACGCTAATGGTTGTCTTTATGTGGGGTTTTGCCGACATTACCCAACCCAGTTACGAGATACCTACATTATATTAAAACTATCGGTATTTTTAACGTAATTGTTCATGTTTAACTATGTTATATTCAAGTAAATATAAGTAGATAAATATGGCAGCCAAAGATTGGAGGCCGCGACGGTGAATGCGTGTGAATGTTTATCTGCTTACTTATGTACATGTTTTGATGTTGACGAATTACTTAATGCGATAATTACCTTCATAGACATACAAACAAACATTCGTTTCCTAAGGTCAATGATTCTATAGCCATTGGATCTTAATCACATATAATAAACGAGACGTTAATCGTAATGTTAGCTACATAAAAAATTAGTGGTATCAAATTTATATTTATTTTAATTGCATGTAGATTTAAAAATACACGTTAGAATAAGCGTTTACTAGCAAATGTCAATTTAATATAATTTTATAATTTGTAACAAAATAATATTTTATTACATTTAATTGTTTCAAAAAGAAAAATGTGGAGCAATATTTTATTAAACTATTATTGTAGAGACTATACCACTCTCTCGTGAATTATTATCACCTTAAGTACTTTTATAAATAAATAAAATTTGTATAATAAATTATATACGTGCTTCTAATATGCTTCTAACATAATTAAACTCTATATGAGCTAAACTCTATTTGCTTAACCGCGCCGTTTGAAATCATCGTTACCATGTTACTTAAAGTGTAATATCTTATTAATAATGTCGTATAATCATATTAATTTAAAATATACTCTATACATGAACTCGAAAATATAATTACATATCATTAAATTAAAGCGATAAATTCGTCGCGAACACAATATTATCTTTCAAAATGTGGAGGCACTTGTAAGACAAAAATAAGTTATAAATTGGCCGCTCAGTTTCTCAACAGTTCAATTATCTTTCAGCTGCGGTGAGGCAACCGCCCAGATGACTCCGTATCGGACAATATTCGACCACACAGACACGACTGTACTTCTATTATAACTCGTGCAAATATGATCTTTAAGTGTATGCAATATAAGCTCAAATGGAAACTCTGATTTTTGAATATTGAATGCATGTTTGTCGCGTGTCCCTACATAATAGATCAGCTAACGATGTCACAAACTGTTAGAGTTTACGACCGCTCGCAATTTGAGCCGAGCGTTGCGATATTGTATCAAATTATAATTACCACACTACTTTGTAACTCGTAGAGGAAAAAACATATTAATTATGTTGGCTTGTTAGTGTGGCTTGCCTCAGTGAGAGGCTTTATAACTTATGAATAAATGTGACCGAACTATGTCATACGGAACAACTTAGGAGTTTGGACGCTGAGGAAGTTTTATTATTTTTTTAATATGCACCATATAAACGAATTCGATCCTAGTTTCGCGAGAGTTCGCTGTTTTGTTACTTATGGACTTGTTAAGTAATCAGTCTCGTGACTACATAACATGATGGCCGTTTAAGAAACACAAACAGCAATTTAAACGCCATAAATTTGAGCACGCATTGTGTCTGTGGGCAGGGCGAGCAGCATTAGCGGTTACGTACGCGGCGGCCGGCGAGGTCGTGCCCATGGTGTATCGCTTACCAACCCGCCATTATTTGGCCATTATGTATCTTGCGTTCTTGGTAATGCTCACGCTTTTGTTATTAAATTCCACACAATATTTATTTAAACGTACTTACTGACGTATGTTGTGAGTTTGAGTTTATATAACTAAGCTTGATAGTTGGTTAAATTTTAAACGAGGTATAACTGTATACATAGTTTTACCTTTGTTAATCATATAATAGTAAGTTCGGTGCTAAGTAATTACATTTACCTACTTACAATAAATTAAACCGTACAGCGATTTC
The DNA here is from genome assembly GCF_012273895.1 of Zerene cesonia. Taxonomy (NCBI): domain Eukaryota; kingdom Metazoa; phylum Arthropoda; class Insecta; order Lepidoptera; family Pieridae; genus Zerene; species Zerene cesonia. The sequence goes on from NC_052110.1 coordinate 44,552, forward strand.
GTGGAAACCTTCGTCCAAAGAGTGAAAATAACTTCCGGCTGTAAGCTCTGTCTAACCTTCGAGGTGTTGCCTCATTTGTATCACGCCATGTTTCATTTGCGCAAAACTATTACAGTGAAATAATATACCTTTTGGTTGAAAACATATACAAAATGTAGCGTATTGATATTTTGAGACAATTGAACGTTGTTTTATTTTGAATTAGCATTTACATTTGTATTATATCTGCTCCTGTGAGTAGATTGATCTTTACTAAAGAAGCTTAAAACAAATTATAAAAAATTATTATTTAAGCAACGTGCAGCGTGCAATATGTTTATCTTTTTCTACAAAAACACGATATTCATGCATTACACAGATTACAACTATTGTTAAAAAGTAGGAATTTGCTACTATATAATTTTCTTCTTCAAATAAATAGGTATTAAAACACATGTTGCAACTATCAGTCAGATACAATAAAAATTGCTATTCTTATCCGATACAATTAAAACGACACAAAGAACAATGGACTTAATAACGCTTTTTTATTGTAATTGCATTATTATTATGAATTTAATTGGGTGTTTTTCGCAATATGTCACTTCTTTGTTTAAAATATATCTTAAACTAGCAGTTCGCCCGTGGTACATCTCAGGGGTAAAAAGTCATTTATAGAATAATTTAGCTTTCTTTTGGTGATTATATATAATTATTAATTATTATACTTATATATAATTATACGAAAACACGTTTTTTGTTCGATTACAGCAATCAATTAATCGATCATGCTATGATAATCTATACTGCTATACCGGTTGTCATATAAACATAAATAATCGAAAAAAAACGTAAATACGTAACAGCTCTGACAGACTGATTGATTAGCACATAAGTGATAAGCACAACATAGGCGTCGAGCGAATATTTGCATGAATTAACATTTTAAGATGCGCTCATTGAGTAAGATCTTTCGCAATCAAATAGTAAAGACGTGCTAATTTAATAAACAGCCTTAAAAATGAAACACCAAAGCGCAACAAAAAAATTGTCATTCTCAAGCAATACAAAAGAATTCTTCTAAGCTCACAGGACGACGATAATTTTAATGCTCATAGTAAAACAACCAGATTGTTTAAAAGACAAGTTTATATAAAAACTCCGTATGAATTCTATTGTATCCTACTTTGTGATTATCCAATTAATCTTATAACACTATGGCTTTACAAAAACCTACTTCGCGTGAAATCATGTGAAAATTTTATGAAATACTAGTTAATACTTCATCGAGGTATTCAGAAATATTGAACTTTAACCGTGTATTTATATAGTTTGCAAGAAGCAAACGTTGAAATAAAGAGAATGATTGACCTCTGAAATATACAGAAAATACGTAACTATCGAATAGATAATATTACATGTATTTATCGTGGTATCCAGAGCGTCGCCGAGAAGCCGGAGCCGCGCTCCGGTGGCAACACTGACAAAAATGCGCTTTGTTGCGCTCGCTCCTTACAACCTAGCTACCGTTATTTGCAATAACAAACTATAGGTACTCCTTTAATAAAACCTTTATATAATAATAAAATGAAGAATAGTAAAAACGAAATAAAATACAATTACCGAATAGTTAAAATATCACGGACATCATTATCACGTGTGTAGTTAGTTGCCTCCAATGAAGAAGCACAAATAAAAAAGTTCGCAGTTCGCAGTTCGCAGTTGGTCGCCCGCGCCGGTCGGTGTCACGCGGTCAGCGCGACAACTTTAGGCCAAGGCGTGACCTTTACTTGCGGAAACTTACGCACTTCATATTTCAATGGTATTGTTGAGCTTTAAGTACACTTGGCGAGGTACACACGGACATAGGTTGTTAAACGTGGAGCCGAACTTATTGACAATTAATGTTTAGAAAATGCCGTTAAAAAAACAGCGCTATTCTTGTTAAGCTAATATAATGAGACCTCTATCCGGTCGATTGGTATAGGCAATCAATCAATGATGAAGGTTGAAAACGAATATAAATTTTGTAAAATATGTACGAAGGAAAGTTCTATTTGTTAACAAAATATAATCAATTCACTTTAAATGAGAGCAGAAACTTTTAAGAGCAATTAAGCGTGACACTTGTCACATATCAATTAGTTGGTGTAATTGCACGGACAGACAAGGAAACTGACCTCGCTATTTTCGTAACATTAAGGACTTTTATTGCATACACATGTTTGTTAAGAAATAAAAGTGGTATAATAAAATTATTGTATAAAAACGTGAAGGTTGTTTGTAACTTTCCATTTGAAATGAGTTCAAAGTCGCAACGGCTCGGCCGCAGCGACCGCAGCGGACCACTTCGCCGCTCGCCGCTAGCTGCGACCGATGGACCCGCGTGGGCTCGGCAGTCTCGATGGCAGTTTACTAATGTAGAATCGAAAACAAATATAACATGTGATATGCGGACTGAATATCGTATCAAAGGAAATTTTTATGATTATTGAGAACTAGACTTATTATAATCATAGTTACTTATAAAATGTTTGGTTTTATCCAAGGTTATAATACTTATAATTCATATGTAATACTAGCTGTGCCCGCGACTTCGTCCGCGTGGAGTAGTTATTTTGGGCATAATATTTATTTTTGGAAATAATTTTATTAATTATTATCTACATCAAAACTACAAAAAAAAAAAAATGTGTTAATAATTGTGAAATTATTAGAACCAATTGCAAAATTATTAGAAACAAAAAACACAACACTATCCTTAAAACAAACAATACTATAAAGAAAGCTATGACACCTACTTATAATTAATTATTATCTACATCAAAACTAAAAAAAAAGTGTTAATAATTGTGAAATTATTAGAACCAAAATATTATCTTGATTGATGTTGATTTTTGTCGGTGTTATTTTAAAATTGTAATATCTTTTAAGGTGTTCATTGAAATTAAATGACGTCAAAGACAATATTGTTCACAATTAAATACTCTTAATCAATAACATATTTATTTGGATAAAGATTAATATTATTACGTTGTTACAACTCTTACAAATAATGCATTAAATTCGACCATTTTGATTACCCTAAAAATGGTTCTAATAAGGTAACTTTAGAGATAGACATATACTGTCGTGGACTTTTTTTTAGATCATTTTAAGAGGAATAATTCTTTCATACATATATTTTTCGTATCTTGAACCGTTTTCGCAGCGCACGCAATAGAAGCCCTGAAGAATGAATAATTTTTCCCGTTTTGTCCACATTTTTCGTTATTTTTTCGCCCCTAATAGTTGCAGCGTGATGTTATATAGCATATAGCCTTCCTCGATAAACGTACTATTCAACACAAAAAGAATTATTCAAATCGGACCAGTAGTTCCGGAGATTAGCGCGTTCAAACAAACAAACAAACAATCAAACAAACAAACTCTTCAGCTTTATAATATTAGTATAGATTAGAATTTTTTGCAAATTGCAATCGAGACTGTTTACCGACGGGTGTAGCTAACTGTACGCTAATTTGTTACAGACAATCATCACGCACAGCTCCCAATCGTCACAATGAGAAGCGCACTGTTTATACTAGGCCTGATGGCGCTGGCAGCGGCGGCGCCCGCGCCCGAGGCGAAGCCCGAGCCGGCGGCACAGCCCGACCCCGCGCCGCAGCCCGACCCCGCGCCGCAGCCCGACCCCGCGCCGCAGCCCGACCCGTCGCTCGACTCGCAGCCTGAGATCATCGAAATTATCGCCCCCGCCAACAGCGCACAAGTGTGTACAGATTAAGTGTTTTTCTAACTGCTTTTTTGCGATGTTGTTGTTGTCGTCTACTGCGATCAAGTGAAGCAATAGTTAAAAACAATGTACATTATTTTTGTATTTCATTTATTTGAAAAACAAAAATCTACTGTGCGATTTAAGTTACATACCTTTCATTCTTATTTATAAAACCAAACATAGAAAATGTTCATAAGTAGTTCAGTAAGTGAAATACCATAATTAAATAACACGTTTCATACTTTACCGCATGCACCAGTTGTTCTTACATAAGGAGTTATGTAACTAATACCAGTATTAATGCATATGAATGTCGGCTTGACAATTATTAAGTCATCGGTCACAGGGAAGAAGTAAAAATGACAATATCGCGTGCGTCAGGTCTCGTACCAAGATAAATGGTAAATGTATGGGAATTGCAATTATTGTGCTATTAAGTGGGCCCAGTGGGCAATGGATGACAGTTGCAGAGTTCAAATCCTTGCCCTTACGCATAATAGACATCATTAAAACTTCATTTAATTGTTGTAATTATGTACAATTACAATTTAGTCACCATTATCTTATACATTCTTATTTGACCACTGTGTCAACGCAAAGCGGTGTATAAGTATACAGAATAAAAAATTTGTGTAACAGTTATAACTGCATACTAATCATTTGCATATAATAAGAGATAATTATTATATTAACGAGAATAAAATTGATAAATGAAGAATGAAGTACATAAATAAACGCTTCTGCAAGGCTCGTCATCGTTCTTCGAGTACTTACACAGATGCAGCAGTAAAGACCATATCATAATAATAGGAATGTTGTTGTAGGAGACCCTTGCTACTCTGAACCTGGGCGCCCCGGGCTCCGAGCTCAGCGAACGCAACAAGCGCACCATCGGCATCCTCCGCCAGCTGTTCCCACAACTTACGCAGGTAACACAGACGCCCTCACACGTGACGTCACACGCGCGTGACGTCACTCGTTGTTTAGCTTACTCGTACAGAGGCATGCAATCGTTACATCTGGAAAACTACAACAGAAACTCAGCTACGGATGATTTAACTCTGTTATCTTTCAATGTGCCATCATGTGTGACGATATTGAATATTTCAATCATAAACTTGAGTTTAGTTGTTGTAATCTAATATATGCGTTTAATGTGTACCTTGACGAAACTATTGAATTAATAACTATGTTATATGTGACGGATAAACACACTGAAGTCTTACATTTTATTACATGAATATTCGAGTATTTAGAAGCTATCGTTTGAGCTGTCCTCTATAGTTGAAGGATAGCTGTATATAAATAGTAGAAAATGAAAAATGTTATTCTTTTATTTGAACAAATAGATACAGAATATTTCAGTGTGGTTTTCATCTATACTTTGCAAAAACATTTTGATATTAAATGATAGTTAAAATGATATATATCCGAGATACATGGAATTTCATTGTTTAAAGTTGATGCATTGGCTTAAATTAAACGCAAATAAAGCGCGTTCAACAAAATGTGAGTGCAAAGTAATAGAATAACAATAATGGGATGCCAAGGGCGGTGTGTGTTCTAGATAATCGAACAGAAGGTACAGCAGATAACGAGTATGGTGCTTAAAATATTCGGGCCCATCTTCCTGCGCGCCTTCCTAGGGAACCGCAGCAACGGCGGCAACACCAACGGCGGCGGCGGCACCGTCGAGATCGACGACGACGAGGACGAAGACGAGGACGAGGACTCCCCCTCCACCACCACCACCACCACCACGTCCGCGCCCAACAGACGCAAGCGTGCGCTATTCTTCCTGCCGGTATGAGCGCAGCATTATCGCTCACCATCAGCCTGCCCCAAGACGGCAGCGCGCGCGCAGACCGCACGTCACGTCACGTCACCCCATCTCCACCATAATCTAACAATCATTGCCGCGCAATCCCTA
>NC_052110.1:51235-73298 GCF_012273895.1 Zerene cesonia
TAGGGATTGCGCGGCAATGATTGTTAGATTATGGTGGAGATGGGGTGACGTGACGTGACGTGCGGTCTGCGCGCGCGCTGCCGTCTTGGGGCAGGCTGATGGTGAGCGATAATGCTGCGCTCATACCGGCAGGAAGAATAGCGCACGCTTGCGTCTGTTGGGCGCGGACGTGGTGGTGGTGGTGGTGGTGGAGGGGGAGTCCTCGTCCTCGTCTTCGTCCTCGTCGTCGTCGATCTCTACGGTGCCGCCGCCGCCGTTGGTGTTGCCGCCGTTGCTGCGGTTCCCTAGGAAGGCGCGCAGGAAGATGGGCCCGAATATTTTAAGCACCATACTCGTTATCTGCTGTACCTTCTGTTCGATTATCTAGAACACACACCGCCCTTGGCATCCCATTATTGTTATTCTATTACTTTGCACTCACATTTTGTTGAACGCGCTTTATTTGCGTTTAATTTAAGCCAATGCATCAACTTTAAACAATGAAATTCCATGTATCTCGGATATATATCATTTTAACTATCATTTAATATCAAAATGTTTTTGCAAAGTATAGATGAAAACCACACTGAAATATTCTGTATCTATTTGTTCAAATAAAAGAATAACATTTTTCATTTTCTACTATTTATATACAGCTATCCTTCAACTATAGAGGACAGCTCAAACGATAGCTTCTAAATACTCGAATATTCATGTAATAAAATGTAAGACTTCAGTGTGTTTATCCGTCACATATAACATAGTTATTAATTCAATAGTTTCGTCAAGGTACACATTAAACGCATATATTAGATTACAACAACTAAACTCAAGTTTATGATTGAAATATTCAATATCGTCACACATGATGGCACATTGAAAGATAACAGAGTTAAATCATCCGTAGCTGAGTTTCTGTTGTAGTTTTCCAGATGTAACGATTGCATGCCTCTGTACGAGTAAGCTAAACAACGAGTGACGTCACGCGCGTGTGACGTCACGTGTGAGGGCGTCTGTGTTACCTGCGTAAGTTGTGGGAACAGCTGGCGGAGGATGCCGATGGTGCGCTTGTTGCGTTCGCTGAGCTCGGAGCCCGGGGCGCCCAGGTTCAGAGTAGCAAGGGTCTCCTACAACAACATTCCTATTATTATGATATGGTCTTTACTGCTGCATCTGTGTAAGTACTCGAAGAACGATGACGAGCCTTGCAGAAGCGTTTATTTATGTACTTCATTCTTCATTTATCAATTTTATTCTCGTTAATATAATAATTATCTCTTATTATATGCAAATGTTTAGTACACAGTTATAACTGTTACACACATTTTTTATTCTGTATACACCGCTTTGCGTTGACACAGTGGTCAAATAAGAATGTATAAAATAATGGTGACTGAATTGTAATTGTACATAATTACAACAATTAAATGAAGTTTTAATGATGTCTATTATGCGTAAGGGCAAGGATTTGAACTCTGCAACTGTCATCCATTGCCCACTGGGGCCACTTAATAGCACAATAATTGCAATTCCCATACATTTACCATTTATCTTGATACGAGACCTGACGCACGCGATATTGTCATTTTTACTTCTTCCCTGTGACCGATGACTTAATAATTGTCAAGCCGACATTCATATGCATTAATACTGGTATTAGTTGCATAACTCCTTATGTAAGAACAACTGGTGCATGCGGTAAAGTATGAAACGTGTTATTTAATTATGGTATTTCACTTACTGAACTACTTATGAACATTTTCTATGTTTGGTTTTATAAATAAGAATGAAAGGTATGTAACTTAAATCGCACAGTAGATTTTTGTTTTTCAAATAAATGAAATACAAAAATAATGTACATTCTTTTTAACTATTGCTTCACTTGGTCGCAGTAGACGACAACAACAACATCGCAAAAAAGCAGTTAGAAAAACACTTAATCTGTACACACTTGTGCGCTGTTGGCGGGGGCGATAATTTCGATGATCTCAGGCTGCGAGTCGAGCGCGGGGTCGGGCTGCGGCGCGGGGTCGGGCTGTGCCGCCGGCTCGGGCTTCGCCTCGGGCGCGGGCGCCGCCGCTGCCAGCGCCATCAGGCCTAGTATAAACAGTGCGCTTCTCATTGTGACGATTGGGAGCTGTGCGTGATGATTGTCTGTAACAAATTAGCGTACAGTTAGCTACACCCGTCGGTAAACAGTCTCGGTTGCAATTTGCAAAAAATTCTAATATTACATATGAATTATAAGTATTATAACCTTGGATAAAACCAAACATTTTATAAGTAACTATGATTATAATAAGTCTAGTTCTCAATAATCATAAAAATTTCCTTTGATACGATATTCAGTCCGCATATCACATGTTATACTTGTATTCGATTCTACATTAGTAAACTGCCATCGGGATTGTAATATAGACCTAGCATACTTAGCCGAGCCCACGCGGGTCCATCGGTCGCAGCTAGCGGCGAGCGGCGAAGTGGTCCGCTGCGGTCGCTGCGGCCGAGCCGTTGCGACTTTGAACTCATTTCAAATGGAAAGTTACAAACAACCTTCACGTTTTTATACAATAATTTTACTATACCACTTTTATTTCTTAACAAACATGCGTATGCAATAAAAGTCCTTAATGTTACGAAAATAGCGAGGTCAGTTTCCTTGTCTGTCCGTGCAATTACACCAACTAATTGATATGTGACAAGTGTCACGCTTAATTGCTCTTAAAAGTTTCTGCTCTCATTTAAAGTGAATTGATTATATTTTGTTAACAAATAGAACTTTCCTTCGTACATATTTTACAAAATTTATTTCGTTTAAACCTTTATCATTGATTGATTGCCTATACCAATCGACCGGATAGAGGTCTCATTATATTAGCTTAACAAGAATGGTGCTGTTTTTTTAACGGCATTTTCTAAACATTAATTGTCAATAAGTTCAGCTCCACGTTTTAGAAGCCATGTCCGTGTGTACCTCGCCAAGTGAACTTAAAGCTCAACAAGACCATTGAAATATGAAGTGCGTAAGTTTCCGCAAGTAAAGGTCACGCCTTGGCCCTAAAGTTGTCGCGCTGACCGCGTGACACCGACCGGCGCGGGCGACCAACTGCGAACTGCGAACTGGGAACTTTTTTATTTGTGCTTCTTCATTGGAAGCATCTAAATGCACACGTGATAATGATGTCCGTGATATTTTAACAATTCGGTAATTGTGTTTTATTTCGTTTTTACTATTCTTCATTTTATTATTATATAAAGGTTTTATTAAAGGAGTAGTTTGTTATTGCAAATAACGGTAGCTAGGTTGTAAGGAGCGAGCGCAACAAAGCGCATTTTTGTCAGTGTTGCCACCGGAGCGCGGCTCCGGCTTCTCGGCGACGCTCTGGATACCACGATAAATACATGTAATATTATCTATTCGATAGTTACGTATTTTCTGTATATTTCAGAGGTCAATCATTCTCTTTATTTCAACGTTTGCTTCTTGCAAACGATATAAATACACGGTTAAATTTCAATATTTCTCAATACCTCGATGAAGTATTAACTAGTAATTCACAAAATTTTCACATGATTTCACGCGAAGTAGGTTTTTGTAAAGCCATAGTGTTATAAGATTAATTGGATAATCACAAAGTAGGATACAATAGAATTCATACTGTGTTTTTATATAAACTTCTCTTTTAAACAATCTGGTTGTTTTACTATGAGCATTAAAATTATCGTCGTCCTGTGAGCTTAGAAGAATTCTTTTGTATTGCTCGAGACTGTCAATTTTTTTGTTGCGCTTTGGTGTTTCATTTTTAAGGCTGTTTATTAAATTAGCACGTCTTTACTATTTGATTGCGAAAGATCTTACTCAATGAGCGCATCTTAAAATGTTAATTCATGCAAATATTCGCTCGACGCCTATGTTGTGCTTATTACTTATGTGCTAATCAATCAGTCTGTCAGAGCTGTTACGTATTTACGTTTTTTATAGATTATTTATGTTTATATGACAACCGCTATAGTAGTCTAGATTACCATAGCATGATTGATTAATTGATTGCTGTAATCGAACAAAAAACGTGTTGTCTTAAAATGATATATAAGTATAATAATTAATGATTATGTATAATCACCAAAAGAAAGCTAAATTATTCTATAAATTACTTTTTACGCCGGAGATGTACCACGGTCGAACTGCTAGTTTAAGATATATTTTAAACAAAGAAGTGACATATTGCGAAAAACACCCAATTAAATTCATAATAATAATGCAATTACAATAAAAAAAAAACGTTATTAAGTCCATTGTTCTTCGTGTCATTTTAATTGTATCGGATAAGAATAGCAATTTTTATTGTATCTGACTGATAGTTGCAACATGTGTTTTAATACCTATTTCTTTGAAGAAGAAAATCATATAGTAGCAAATTCCTACTTTTTAACAATAGTTGTAATCTGTGGAATGCATGAATATCGTGTTTTTGTAGAAAAAGATAAACATATTGCACGCTGCACGTTACTTAAACAATATTTTTTTACAATTTGTTTTAAGCTTCTTTAGTAAAGATCAATCTACTCACAGGAGCAGATATAATACAAATGTAAATGCTAATTCAAAATAAAACAACGTTCAATTGTCTCTAAATATAAATACGCTACAGTTTGTATATGTTTCCAACCAAAAGGTATATTATTTCACTGCAATATAGTTTTGCGCAAATGAAACATGGCGTGATACAAATGAGGCAACACCTCGAAGGTTAGACAGAGCTTACAGCCGGAAGTTATTTTCACTCTTTGGATGAAGGTTTCCACGAAATCGCTGTACGGTTTAATTTATTGTAAGTAGGTAAATGTAATTACTTAGCACCGAACTTACTATTATATGATTAACAAAGGTAAAACTATGTATACAGTTATACCTCGTTTAAAATTTAACCAACTATCAAGCTTAGTTATATAAACTCAAACTCACAACATACGTCAGTAAGTACGTTTAAATAAATATTGTGTGGAATTTAATAACAAAAGCGTGAGCATTACCAAGAACGCAAGATACATAATGGCCAAATAATGGCGGGTTGGTAAGCGATACACCATGGGCACGACCTCGCCGGCCGCCGCGTACGTAACCGCTAATGCTGCTCGCCCTGCCCACAGACACAATGCGTGCTCAAATTTATGGCGTTTAAATTGCTGTTTGTGTTTCTTAAACGGCCATCATGTTATGTAGTCACGAGACTGATTACTTAACAAGTCCATAAGTAACAAAACAGCGAACTCTCGCGAAACTAGGATCGAATTCGTTTATATGGTGCATATTAAAAAAATAATAAAACTTCCTCAGCGTCCAAACTCCTAAGTTGTTCCGTATGACATAGTTCGGTCACATTTATTCATAAGTTATAAAGCCTCTCACTGAGGCAAGCCACACTAACAAGCCAACATAATTAATATGTTTTTTCCTCTACGAGTTACAAAGTAGTGTGGTAATTATAATTTGATACAATATCGCAACGCTCGGCTCAAATTGCGAGCGGTCGTAAACTCTAACAGTTTGTGACATCGTTAGCTGATCTATTATGTAGGGACACGCGACAAACATGCATTCAATATTCAAAATCAGACTTTCCATTTGAGCTTATATTGCATACACTTAAAGATCATATTTGCACGAGTTATAATAGAAGTACAGTCGTGTTTGTGTGGTCGAATATTGTCCGATACGGAGTCATCTGGGCGGTTGCCTCACCGCAGCTGAAAGATAATTGAACTGTTGAGAAACTGAGCGGCCAATTTATAACTTATTTTTGTCTTACAAGTGCCTCCACATTTTGAAAGATAATATTGTGTTCGCGACGAATTTATCGCTTTAATTTAATGATATGTAATTATATTTTCGAGTTCATGTATAGAGTAGATTTTAAATTATACGATACGATTATACGACATTATTAATAAAATATTACACTTTAAGTAACATGGTAACGATGATTTCAAACGGCGCGGTTAAGCAAATAGAGTTTAGCTCATATAGAGTTTAATTATGTTAGAAGCATATTAGAAGCACGTATATAATTTATTATACAAATTTTATTTATTTATAAACGTACTTAAGGTGATAATAATTCATGAGAGAGTGGTATAGTCTCTACAATAATACTTTAATTAAATATTGCTCCACATTTTTCTTTTTGAAACAATTAAATGTAATAAAATATTATTTTGTTACAAATTATAAAATTATATTGAATTGACATTTGCTAATAAACGCTTATTCTAACGTGTATTTTTTAATCTACATGCAATTAAAATAAATATAAATTTGATAACACTCATTTTTAATGTAGCTAACATTACGATTAACGTCTCGTTTATTATATGTGATTAAGATCCAATGGCGATAGAATCTTTGACCTTAGGAAACGAATGTTTGTTTGTATGTCTATGAAGGTAATTATCGCATTAAGTAATTCGTCAACATCAAAACATGTACATAAGTAAGCAGATAAACATTCACACGCATTCACCGTCGCGGCCTCCAATCTTTGGCTGCCATATTTATCTACTTATATTTACTTGAATATAACATAGTTAACAATTACGTTAAAAATACCGATAGTTTTAATATAATGTAGGTATCTCGTAACTGGGTTGGGTAATGTCGGCAAAACCCCACATAAAGACAACCATTAGCGTTGAGTCATTTCAAATATAGCGTTTTCTAAATCGGTTTAAATCGAGACCTTATAACACCCACTTAAATAATTATGCTGTCGCAATGATTAACAAACACTAAAAAACATTTATGCAAATAGTAGCTTATGTCATTATACGTTGGATCAACTTATTTAGATCACAATCCAACAATTTAACACCAAAAGATTCAAATATTTTACGGTCTGCTGATCGAAATGTTATAATGTTAAGTGACGTAAGTATTATTTACACATAAGTGTGCGAGGCAAGGAAACAACAATACTACTATTAAGCAAACATAATGACTCCGCGTTAGACTTATATTATTTACTAGTTATACGAAGTGATTGTTATTTAAGAGTAGACGGTAAGTGGACAGTCGCTCACGTATCGCACGCGCTCCGCCGCTAAGCCTTCCGTGGATATATCTTCCTGGACATCAACGGCAAAACCTTCCTAGTGTTAATAATAATTAAATGAGGTGCCTATGTGTACACTAATTACAAGGTTGTGCACCGATATAGGTGGCTAAAAACTGAAAACATGGTGCGTTATGTGGACGTTGCTTGCAAAGAATAAAGCTAACGAATTTTATCAGAAGACTTGTTCGTTATATTTTTTCTTTTAGCAATTATAATTATTTAGAATAACGGATGATTGCTAAGTTGATTATAACTTAACAATTATATAGAAATACAAGATTACTATAATGGGAAGCCTTTAAAGATATCAAACACAAGCAATTAAAATTGTTGGAATGAAATAATTAGCAATAACAATCTGAAAATGGTATATGTTTAATCTGAAAGTTAAATCAATTTACAACACGTGTGTGGCAAGGCGCAGGGAAGTGACGAAAGGCTCAGTTGGCCGGGTTGCAGGATGCGCGCCCCACCGGCCCCACCGGCCCCACTGGCGATAATGCGATCACTAATCGCTTCATCTTACTTATTGAATATCAAAATTTTTCGTCAGATACATACGACATGACTTTATCAAAGCGTTTCTAATGAAGAACAGAATGTCCGCACAATGCGTATTTAGCTTAATGCAAAATGCAAATATATGTGTAAATGATTAGTTTTATGACAAAGGAAATATAATTAGAAAAAGAAAGAGCACAATAGTAGAAAGTTCTATGAAAATATTCATGTTTGGTTTCAATCCATAGAAACGGCTAATTAAAATCATTTAAATTAACGAATCAAAGCAAGGACGTGTGATGCAATGTCGTGGTTGATAATGATTACACAATCCCGGGTTTGTTGACGAGCCACATGTCACAGAGCGCATGTCACCGGCGCGGCCGAGTGGAACCTCATTGGTGTAATGAAATAATTTGCTAAGAACAATGCGACCTACGTAATTTGCGAGTGGCGTTTCCGGACGTGCGTAAAGACGCAAACATGGTCTTGTTATGTGAGTCCCGCGTGTGTCGGCTCATGGGTTCCAATCTAAATTTACGTAATTTATAGCTCGTATAATAATTTTTTACAATTTTGTAAACAATCATTTTTGTGCTGAATGCTCGTGATACATTTCGCGTATTATATCATAATAGTATAAGTGGCTTAAATGTGATTTTTTATGATACTTAAAGTTATAGTAATGGTCATGTTTGTGTAGACTACGTATTCTAGCGTAATGTGTAAATAAGTGCTCTTATATTTTTTTTTTACACTACATGCAAGTTTTTTTTACATTTTTTATAATAAATTTTTCACGGGGAAGTGTATTACAATGTTATAAAAAAGTTTTATAGTCTTGTCTTTATAATATTTATTATTTGTTTAGTTTATTTCCTTAATTTAACTTTTAATATCATTATTCATTTATGTTGTATAACGTTTCAAATGGTATAAAATATGTAATTAACCGCTTAAATGTAGTACGGTGCTCTAAGGTATTCAATGTTCGTTTTTAATGCATATGATGTCGCCAGTGACTTCGTCTAACGAGAATAGGAAATACCCATAAAAATGCGATGATGTACCGTGTTTAAGTAGACCATGTCACATTCGGGCCTCCTAACTATTTCAAACAATAAAACTTCTTACAGTATCGTTCCTTTGCAACGTGAATAAAAGACAAACAAACAAATATATTTTCGAATTTATAATCTAAGCAAGTGTGTTATATTATCCCAATTCTAAATACCCACTACTGTTGTATGTTGAGAAAACGATAACATGAGTTTCGACAATATCTTGGCGCGGCAGCCTGCCGCGGCGGCCTTCTGGGTGCGACACCGACCACTTTTACTGAATTTTTATTCCACATCACACCGAGGTTATAACCAAATATATTGAACTTTGAGATACTTTGAATTAACTAACGTGTTCTTTTAGCGATTTATTATCCAATCAATTAATATACATATTTCTGTAGTCAAATTAAATATATGTAAATAAAAATAAACATAAACTGTGGCCTTCAGACATAAATAAATAAGTTTAAATAAGAACAAAAAAGGGCAGTTGGTTACTTAATTCAATTAAATATTTTATTATTTCTGCCCTATTGTTATATAAAATTAAATCATTGATTTCATCGTGATACTAGATGTTTCATTTACAGACGATAGTTGTGCCCAATTCATTTCGTCACAGCTAAACCGTTCGCGAATTGAAAGAATTGTATTGCGCCGGAACCGAACGTTTTAATAACAATATTATCGATATCAGCGGCCTCGCCCTAAGTCCCCCTCCCCTCCCACCTCAAATGTCACCTTGCTTCTATGACACTTAAACCAAAAAAAATGACTTCCATGCAATATGCATACAGACAAGATACGAATTTAATTGACAACTAAAGAGACTCGCAAAATGTGTCTTTGGTTATTTTGTTATTTTTGACATAACTAACAACATGCTTTTAAGTTTTAACTTAGTTTTGTCATCCGAATTAATAAATAGTAAAGTTGCATTTTTCTGTTTTTCAGCAAGTAATTTTGTATTTACATTAAATAAGTTATTGATGTGGGCCACATTATTGTTAAAATAAATCTTATTATTAAGTAGAAGTTTAAGCTGAAAAAATATAAATGAAGTCACGTTCGCATATTGGCACCCAATTAAAGCCGCGTTCATTTAAATTTGGTCAATTATATGATTTGAAAACATAATGCTCAGGTCGCGGAAACAACTTAAGTTCACAAGAACGGTGCAGGAGGCTTGTTCCCCACGCGTGGTGCAACGTATTGTGCTGTACCCACTGCTCCTGCGGCGGTAACGCGTGCGTGTTGTGTGCGCTTTTGCGAAATTCTGCCCATATAGTAGAAAGAATTCTCAACTATCCATTTATAAAAGAATTACTTCGAAAATAGAGTCGTAGTAGGTTTGTACGCCCAAAAGGCGCTTAGTAGTAGGAGATTACTGGCAAAAGATACGATATACGAGTACGTCGCACGCTGGTATTGCAGAAATCCATTAGGAATGAACAGATGAAAAATACGATGAAATAACTTATTGAATGAATGCTATTACGTACGTTTAATTAGTTTAGTGCGTTACTGTTGCGAGCGCGCTCCTCGGAGTGTTGACGCGGTCGGCCCAGATTTGATTTGACACGATTTTGAAATCAATATTTTAATTGCGAAGAGAAACACGAGAAACAAAGCCTTGTGCTTAATTCTTAATAATCAGATATTTATCGGCCATGTAACCGCCTTGATCGAGAGCCTTCGGTGTCGCTTACGGCCCGTTCACCACGAAACTTATTTATTACTTCAAACTCAAAATCAAACATTTATATTTTATTCAATTAGTTTTATTTTAAAACCGTTTTTGAATCGTCATAATATCTATTAACAATAAAAGTGAATTAGTTATAATAATGTCTGTCACCTACTCTTTTGTTTAATTCGGTGTTGTTGTGTTCATGTAAAATGCTAATAAATATATACCGAGACGGTTCGGTAATATATGGAACGTATAGCTTTTTTTTTATTAAACAAACATTGTTTTAATATTATCTGCAACTTCTACTGTTTTAATATTATGCAGCACATAATACAATTGCAAACGACATAGACTAAAATTATTTTACATAAGTAAGACGCCTCATTTTTCGAACTGCATATTATGTAGCTGAACTGAGCTTAGCAGTACCGCTATTAAATTTTAAACGACAATATCGTATTTAAATCAAAATAAAAATTAAGATGTATAAGCCTTCCTTTAAAATGAAACACATGTGCCACGTAACTAATTATGAATAATCGTAGATAAACGTGCTTAATCATTTTTCATACAAAAGACATCAACGAGCAGTCTGACCTACGGCATGTAAAATCTGCGATTTTACCATTTTCAGGTAATTCGATTATGCTTCATGATCTATAAAGAGTTGCTATAAATACATAATAAAGTTAAGTACGTATACGCGTTTATGTTACCGTTACCTATTTTATTTGTCATGAATATGGAATAGATATTTTTATAATGGTGACGATTCTATTTTTATCAGTTAAATTTAGGAAACATTCTGAATTCACAGAAGAGAAATAAAAAATTTAATTTGGGTATCTCCAAGTTGCTTCTATATAAGAAAAGCCAATCAACGTAATCACTATTGTATTTGATGAAATAACAATTAGACAAAAACACCACAATAGTTTTTATACAATTAGCGAACGGAAAAAACCATTCGGTTTCAACTGAATTTAACAATTAACATTTTCAATTCTATTGATTTTGTTAAAAATCAGAGAGAGTCAATGAACTTTTAGGGTGATCCCAGATGGTATTCAATTTGTGTCATCTGTCACCATTATTTTACTTAAACGAGACATCAAAATATACTAAGTACTATATATTACATCACTCAGCTACTCTTTTTATCTATCAGGTTCATGGCGCCCAAACTGTAGATTTCGCAATAATTCCTGTGGTTGTGTTAAGTCTATGTTACTGTATTCTATGCCATAATATAAAGCTAGAGACTATTTGTTTGAACGTACTGAGCTCAAGAACTACTAGCCCTCTAACTAAGAAATATAAATTATCCTTTGACACGTTTTCAGTACCAGTGCGCGCCGGCGCAGGCGCGGGCGCTGTGCAGCGGTGCTGCGAACGTTACTCCACTCCTTTCGCTTTCAGTGACTCACTGACCGCATAACACTCAGATGCGTATTCATTTTAAAAATCTGTTCTTGTTTTGTAGTAAACTTCGAAAAATGTTTGAGTGGGAAATAGGTGATGGTTATGGTTATTATATAATATTTATTACACGGGTATTACGTCGAAATTTAAAGCCGATTTAAGAGTACTGCTGAGAATATTTGTTTTGTTCTGATAATTACGTTATGTAAGAAATGTATTTGATTTTAAACTGACTACAAGAGAGAGAGAGAGAGAGAGATGTTCTCAATTGAACTGTATTTTATCTTTGGGTTTGTTACTTTCGACTAGATGAATTTGATGCCTCTTTTTGTGTTTGAAAGAAGTCTTCCGTGTTCTTTTTAATTAAATTCGGTCCAGTTCTAAATATTTCAAGGTGGTTGAGGTTTTTGTTAAAATTAATTATTAATTATTGTGAAGGTTGTTTTACACATTATAACTGACTTCACACATTTTAATAAAAGTCGTATTTAGGAAGATTTTATTTAATCACAAAGTACACACAATGTGTTTTTCTTTAAATATAAAACGAGAGTCACGTTAAAGATTTGACTTGATAATTTTTCTCGTTTAAATATTTTCTCGTTTATATATTTTCATTCCTAATCTTATCTTTATTTTCATGTCAGTTTTATGAAGTGAAGTGTTTGAAGCAAGACTTTATATAGCGGAAGCTATTAAAATTTTTGTTAGTAGTTGTCAATTTTTTATCGAATGGAAGCCAGTTTCTGGTCACTGGTAAACACTTTACCTTGTGATATAATCCTTGAAGCATAATTATAACATAATTGGAATTATAGATAACATAATTATAACATAATGATGTCAACATTTCGTAATAAAAATTCGATGTCATACTATATTCGAATATTTCAATATTTGATTTCGTTAATTTTCAATTTCTGGTATGCAATTATCGCCAACAAATATCATTAACATTGCTTTAAGACAAGCAAATAGACTGTGTTTGCACGCTAAGTACATATTTTCAGTAGAACATAAATATTGTTTGTATAACTTTACAGCGCTTGCGCAGAGCGACGTTCCGATAATAATTTCCAATAAAAACAGCTATCAATCATTCGCGTCTAAACTTTAATTACATATTAAGTTTAATTATAAAGGTTAATATATCGCTTCAAACACGAAAGGTTAAACAGAATGAGGTGGCTAAAAGATGATATATGGACACTTAAATATTAGATTTACGCATGAAGGCTATTTCAATAAATATATTTAATAATTACTTCTCATAAAGATAAAAATATGCATTTAAAGTCTCCGTTTATTGCACATAATTGCAGACCATACAAACGAAATAACATAATTTTATGACCTCTGCCCCACCGTTTACTCGTTTAATGTTATACATCCACATTGCGTTGTTCATAATTAACGCGAACTATTTACGCGGTGAAAGGAAATTGGCGATTTTAAACTTGAATATTTTGTAATTTCGTTTAATGTATGTAATTGTATCGCGCAAGGTTGACAACGTCGTCCCAGTTCTCTTAATTCGATTAATGTATACAGCCTATATATAGTTCTCAAAATAGAGTAATGGGGAATTATTGTTCTCAGAATGACAATATTGACATGCAAGCGTATTTAGGACAATGTACACGATAAAAATACAAGAAGTTGCGAAAGCGGATATTTTTATAAGGCTCTCGACGTGTGACCAGTTCCTGATCAACTTATCAAGTCCTAAAGTTGGCAAGTTAATTGATGTGTAACAATAATATGCTAATGCGCTCTGCGAGTGTCGACCTTCGCCTACACTCACAAACACTAAGCACTAATTACAAATAAATTTTATTTAATTCTCAGATAAAAAATTACAACCTTCAAATTATGTAGCATTAACACATTATATTTCTTTGGGTTTTTGATACTTGTATACGTTAAATCATTCTATATACCTAAGTGTTAAAAAAATAATTGTACTCAAAATTATTTGTAACTTGAAGCGTATGACATAATATACAAAATTTACCCAAGTGAATAAATAAACGCATTAAAACTTCTAACCGTAACTTAAAAATTTACTAACACAACCTTTTTAGTTTATCCTCTATATGTTTGTATAATAAAATGTATTACTAATTTCTGAATGTTGAACAATAATTGAAAACTTACTTTTTCACTTTGATTTTTGACTGTTTTTGGTAAATTTTACGGCAATTATCGTTCAACTCGTGTATTAATTAAATTTCATATTTATTATAACACGAACGAGTTACCGCACCCACTTCGCCCCCATCCAGTCGACCTAGTTTTGGACAACACAAACTTATATATAATCTTATGAGATGCTTCAAAAATATCAGATTAATGTAAATTTTGTTAATTTAACATTGATATTAGACATAAAGAAATAGTTGCGAATTATTGAACAAAAATAAGATGAGATCGTATGTGAAATTTATTGGTTACAAAATTTTTGTTCAGAATATTAATCAAGTAATTATAATATGTTTTCTTTACATTTTACATTTCACATTTTTTTTACTTATTCATAGGTTTCCCAGTAGGTGTACGAATATTACTGTCTTTGAAAAGCAATTGTTCTATCCTATTTCTGCTATTTAATTATTTGTAATACACTGCTCAGATCTGATGATTTATAACGTCATATCCTGGAACATTATTCATCGCAAACACAATGCATATTATTCAGTTCATAACGTATTTTCATTTCAAAGGGTAAAAAGGAAGTCTTTTTACATTCATATTGACATATTATTCCTTTAACCTGCCTCTCTACAGCTGCGGTATTACGAATTGTGACACGAGGTGACGACAGATTTACGTCTACTCTATAAACTTTGTATGCTTTATAAAGTCACGGAAGCTTCACCTGACAGATTTATTAGGTAAAATTGTGGTAAATGCCACATAGGTCGTGGGTTGTGGATCCCGCAAGGTGGTGTGCGCATGCGCGTCAGTGTGCGCGAGAAAGTGCTCTGTGAGTGACGCAATGTTTGACGCAACCGAACGTGCAGTTATAGTCTGGCTCCTTCTATACATTTTATAATTCATTTCGAAATGCGCTAATTATTATAGTTTGTAATTGATAATTTGCAACATTGAATTGTCTATACGTATACGTATACAATAATCTCAAGTAGAATAAACGTTCATGAGATATGCGCATTCGTCGTATTCTTGAAAAATTGTACCCAATTGTTACAGTTTATTTATTATGCTTAATACAAAACGCAGCAAAAGAGTTACAAGTTAACATTTTTTATTAAATTGCATTTGCATTCCAGTCGCGTAATTAAGTTTATTGCTTTACTTGGTTTTAATTACCTGTTGTCAGGCATCAGCACTTATATAACACGCTTCACGTCCTCATGACCGACTCCTGCGCCGCTCGCTGCGGATCCCAGTGCGTATCCAATACAAATATTGCGTTTAATATTTATTCATCATTATTGACGCTCTGCATTACATATACCTGTTTCATAATGATGTGTCTATGTGGTAAAGTTAATTTTTTGTGAGAATAGAAAAATAGATGAGAATATATTCCATTCAATTAATTGTTTTGGAATTTTTGCATTTGCAAAAGACAAGGGAACAAAATAATTGAATTAACCAGCAACTCAGTAGTTGGTCGAAGCAACGAGAGATTCTCAATCTATTACTCATTTCTCTCGTAACAAGCCGCACATTACGTCTCGATTGCATCAATTTTCAACATCATATTAAACACGAGTCGTCAATTCTTACAAAGTACAAGCCGATAAAGGGGAAGAAGTTACAGAGACGAGTGCGAAATGCAAAGAGGCCGCGACATTGGGGCCGAAGATGCATGCAAGGTCAGGGTCGTGGCGCGTGTGCGCCCGCGTTGCGCGTGTGTGCTCCCACGACCATAGATATAATAATACACTACGGTGTGAACAAGTAAATTGTATGTCATTAAGGTTTATCTACATCTGCATTCTGCCAACAAGTTCACGACCGTGCAGGCCTCACGAGTTCACGTCATCAGAATGAATTAGATCTGTTAGCCAATTCCATATCTGTGAATGGAATTATACATTTGGCATTCTCACAACTGTCTCCAAAAACCACCACGTGTTGTTAATTACTAATGTTCATGTTGTACGCGTGGGTCCCAAATTCAGTTCTGAAATCGATATCCATAAACCGTCTAGATACGCAACGATAACACCTAAAATATTTGAACTATAGTCTTTAAAATGCTGTAAACAGTGAAGGATGAGGCAACACATCCATAAGGCTCCATTAGAACACGATGCCCTTATACAAATCACCTGTTATGTCGAGAGTAGAGTCGCACGTGTCGCTAATGGCGAGGCCAATGGTCAAAGGTCAGAGTTGAGTCTCCTTCGTTAAGTAACCGTTAAGAGCTTGCGACAGCCGCTTCTGCCTTAGGAGGAGCACAAAACGCCAGACTTGCACACGAGTCACGATTCCTTGATCAAACCGTTAGGAACATTTTGTTAATTTTTTTGTTACAGCTCGCCACGTGTAAGAGAAGTTCTATTTCAAATTTGCTGGTGTTTCCATTAGGTACAAAGAATAATTAACTGAAAGGATTTATTATACATGTACCTAATATTTGGCAAGACAACATTAAAATCTATTATTTAAAGTTGACAGGGCGGGTAATTACGATCGTAATATATATCGATGAGGTACGAAAGTAGGTTATTAAGCAATTATATATATGTCGGGCGTTACTACGCAGGGGCACCACCCGAGGTCGGGTGGACAGTTGACAGTCAAGATCCAAAACTACGTCCCCGGAGTTACCCAACTCGCTGAGCTCACATCCTCTACCGATTTGTCACGCAGTCAATTTTGTAACGTCTTAAGGCTTCACGTTTCCGTTATTATTGTCACATGAGCGTAATGGCAAATTAAAAAAAAAAACTATCGAAATAACGAGCAAAAAAGACTTACATGTGGAAGTCTTTTTTTGCCCGTATAATCAGATAATTTGTCAATATTTTAAGATAAATAACTTTTATCAAGTTGGTTAAGGAAATAACGAGTTTGAAACCAATATACGCAGTTACATAACTTAGCATAATATTAGTGTTTGACAAGTGAATGAAGAAACACAAAAATATGCGTCGGTAATGTGAAGCAACGTGCGTGATGCAAGAATTATTGAGGAAGTTTCGCGTTATTCGTTTGAGAGATGCAAATGGTGCAGCGTTGAGTAACCGCCCGCGCTGACCGCACGCAACGCGCCCGCGGGGGTGAGGGTGAGATGAGAGGGGGGTATCTCTCATACGTCTCAATCAAGTGTCTTCATACGATATATGAAAACGTACCTTGAAATGTTCCATAATTACGATTTTATTTACAATTCCTTTGTATATACGTACAGTACATAAACACAGGTGTTATTGATGACATTGTTACAGAATTGTAAATTCGTAATGATTAGTACTTATTAGTGTTAACAAAGAGATTGGCGGATTGCGTCAGAGCAGCGGCTAGAGGCGGGGTGCGACCGGCGTGTTGGGGAATGTCGGCGTATATTGCCCAAATTACATCACGCCTTAAATGTTTGTGTAAATGTTGCATCTTATCTTTTATACCTTCAACGTAGCTATACATCGAGATCATACAAACTAACGAAAACTTTAAATATCACATTCTGTAGATGATAAAATAATTTCGAAATTCCCGTTGCGTATGAACTTTAGGATAATCTAACTGCTATTTCAAAAAATTTGTATACATTTCATAGTATTATCTGCTTTATATTTGTTGCCACCTTACAATATTTTATTCAACTTATCCTAATAGAAACAAGTATCACTACATATGAATTAATTATTATACACAATATCCACTACGTACTTGTCAAATTCATTTTAGTTACTAATTAATTATTATTTACTCTATTTTTATTCGATTTGCCAACAGATATATACATAAATGATTAAATAATAATGTATTTTTAGAGTATAGATTCTTTTTAACATAACATTGTTAAATCTTATTTATTCTGTAAGAGCTAAATATAACGCTCCACAGCATGACTGATTTAACATTAAGTAACGATAAAACATAGAAGTGCGTACTTTTGGGCTTTCCAGTATTTAATTTGAATCATTCATGTTTAAATATTACTATTAATAAATAATAGATTGATTAACAGTCGCGATAAATTAAATGTACGTTGAGATCATGTTACAAAGCTAGCATTTACTACAAAAAAATCAAGCAGTTGTTTTACTATTAATCGCCATTTTTTATATCATTTGCATAGTTAATGTTCACGTATATTATGCTAATCTGTTACATCATCGTAAAAAGTGATGGATAACTCCAAGGACACACTTTTATACGTCTTTAAAAATATTCCAGTCAGTCATTTATTTAATTTTAATAAATTAATCACACAAGTTTCGTTACTCATGAAAACTATTATATAATTTTAAACTGTAGATTAGTAATTCAAATATAGGTACAAAATTGATCATCCTTGTTTACATCAAATGAAATTAAAGTATAATTTACACGTGCACATTATGTACATAAGTGCAAACTAATTAGTATCTTGAGAAATCGTAACTTTTTACGAGCGGTCACTTACAATACACTCTGTGCAACAAACGCTCTCTGCAGTTCCACAAGGCAACCTATTTGCGCCAACGTTTACACTGTAACGTGTTAATATAATATGTATATTGTGTTTTCCGATGCTTATCATTTGCCGATGTTGATCAAACAATAGTGTGAAACACGTATTACATGGATAATGAGCTAACTCTAAAGCGTTGAGACAATTTGTTTAGATGTGAGCGTTTGATGGTGGATCTCCGCGCCGGCACTTACGTTCCCACCGAGTTGGCTCTTACCGCGCGCTTCAATGTCATTGTATTATGTCATTTTACAATTGAATCTAATGAATAAACCAATCATAGTCATGCCAAGTATTCTCATTTCTAAGTAATCGGAGGTTTTCGATGCGGTTTTATGGTTTTGCACGTTTCAAGCTAATTCATTTAAAACAGAATTATGAGAAAGGAAAATAATCGAGTAGTCTGAGTCTGTTTCCAGTCCACAGCGGGTACGTTCCAATTAGACCGTGAATCGGTTTTTTGCCGGTCGACAATACGAATTTATTATAGAATTTATAACTAAGAACTTGCACAAATGCAAATGCAGCTTTGTTAAACAGTTCTATGAAAATATATTGTAGTATTTTCTATAATATTTAAGTATTTTGGACACTGATGATAGTTGGCTTACCATAATGTATCGTTTAGTTTTAGTAATTAAAAAAATGCATATTTTTTTTACTTAAATTGCTTCGAGTTCATTATATGAATTAAATTTCCCCTTAACTTTAAGCAAGGAAAATGGTGCGTTTCGCAAGCCAGTCAGTCAGTATGCAAGCGGCGTTCCGTTGGGCAACCCTCGCGAAGGATGCCTTAATGGCGACCGCTGACTGCACACGTGCGAGCCCGCACTCGCTGTTATGGCCGCACTAATTCTACTGCTCTATAAATAGTCAACTGAATAGTACAAAGTCGTATTTACTACTACACTCGCGTATTACAAATCAAAAACGAAAATCACATAAGTAGAAGCAAGACAACAATTAACAGAGTTAAAATAAACTGAATATAGCCGGTTGTATTTGTAAAGGTTATCGTGATGACAGTCGGGGGTGCACATTATAGAGTTTTAAGAATTCTTAAAATGGGATATTACGCGTATTTTTAACGTTATCGTATGAAAAAGTAGAAAATCCTTTGATCTTAGTACAGTCATCTGAAACTCAGTATTTACGTGTCATTCTGACACTCTGTATTTAGCACAAAATTCCAGTAGCGTTGGTGTCAAGAGGAAATCCCCAAATGTACTTGTAAGTCTGTGCTTGAGGTTTGTCAAAGACAAATGAGTCGGATAAAGTTAGTTCTTCGGTGTGTGTGTATTAGAAATTGTGTTGATATGATGAGATAGTGAGTTGAATTGTATTTACTTGCTCATCATATAGATTCTAGACAGATCAAACACATTCGACAAAGTATTTACCCGTCTTCGTAAATTATGTTTTTTTTACTAAATAGGAGGCAACGAAGCAGTAGCGTAGAACCACATTGAAGGATCTTTTACAAATATAATTTGAAAATGTCATTATACTATCTTTCATGGAACTAATTTAATTATTTCGTCGGTGTTTTCTTTACAATCCGTTATAAACGTGCAAACGATTTTACAAAACCTGATCTCACAAAATGAGGCACCATTAATTTTGAAACATTACGGTTAAGACGACCAATTTGCTTCATTTTGATAGTACTTGTTTAAACTGACATTAGCGTGCTTATTGCAGTTATGTGTATCGCATATTAAGGCAATCACGAAATTGCTTAGGAAGATATTAAGGCAAACAATTAACGATCCTAGCTTACATTTTAAGTAACATAAGCTGGTAGCGCAAAAAATTTAGCGAAAAAACGTCGTACGTTTTAAATATAAATTTGTTTTGTCTCCATATTTGTTTTACATATTGAAATTGATTTATGTACGTGTGGTAAGGATTCCACAAGTGGTCGTAGACAATGTGTGATCCAGCCGTGTTGCAAGCGGGTTATGCAAGCGAACGTTTGTTTCTTTAATCGAACTGTAATCGAATATCAGCTCGCATAGAAAGGTGCAGTTATGTAAGTCGGAACTAAGCGAGTGACGCGGCCGTCGCGACCGTCGCGACCGTCGCGTCGCCGACTTTGTTTATTTTGATCCTACGACAGGCCGAAACCGCTGCTGCTAATTACAACTATAATTAAAATGATAAATGAGAGCAACTATGCAAAGTGAGCGAGCGAGTATTACGATTGCGGATTTTATTATGACTCTATCGAAATTTATACATGTTATAATTTTTGTTATCTTGAGGAAATTATGTTGGATGAATATATATCTTTTTCCAAAGTGTTTAAGAGCGCTTTTCAGTATTTATAAAAAGCACAACAGAATTTTTTGGGACTATATTAAGAATTGATTGTGATAGAAAGCGATATTTCTAATTGACGGTTCAATAGATGTAGCCTGTTCTAGGATTCCTAGTTCAAGTTTAGATCACGAAATGCCGCTCTTGGCTTGGTATCGAACGTAAGTCATGTATTATGACGGAGCAGGAGGCGCGCCGCGGCGCAGCGCTCTCTTGCAACCGATTCTCGCAATAACAGCTTTCCAGCGCGACTCGAATCGCTATAATCGAATGTTCCACCAATCGTCGGTTTCATGTCGGCTCTATCCTTGACCTCCCGATTACATTTGTCTCGGAAAACCAATTTGGCTTCTGAATTGAAAACGTTCATGCTAAGTTTGAGTAATTGTCGACTGAAAAGATTGATCTGAACATCACGCTTCAGCTATAAGGCCAGCGCTTTTTGTCACTTTAACAGATTTTCACTACGTATTGCTCGTTGCTGCAAGCAATGTTGCTGATTGTTTTATAGTTGTTGTCGAAGTTAATCAAAAAAGGCAATGTTTATCGCAATGGCTTTTGACCTCCGGTCACAATATACGACCGTGACCTTCGACCTCATACATGACAAAGTGTAGAAGAAGAAAAGAAAACAAGACGTTGAAAAGCAAAAAAAACAAAATGTAGGTTACAACGATAAAAGGTCGCTCATTATGTAAGCTGACGTGACGACATACTGGGAAGCCACCGCACCAAGTGACCACATTTGCATACAAACGTTTTTTATCTAAACACTAAAAGGCGCAGTATTTGCATGTTCCACGAGCGATTGTTTGACTAGTCATTAGTTAGTGGGAACCGACTCCGACGGCATGCTATACTTTGCACTTAGAACCGATCACTTAGTCACTATCCTAGCTGATTCGGCCACTGCTCAGTGAAATACTTAGAAAGGGTCCCGTCGACCTTGACGCAAACACACCACAAATTACTGACTAAATACACAAAATATAAATATGTTCAACCGACGATCTTTTGACTTTTGCTTCAGGATCAACAACTTCACATTTCATATCATGTAAAAAAAGAGTAATTACTTACTCGTTAGTCTAACACTCAAGAAAAAAACAACGTAACGATCGATAAGGATTTAAAGTGTTCCTTATCGACAGTAATCTGTTACACTCAACTCCGATAGGAAATGTGCTGTTCTAAATAGAGTTGTTGTGGTCAAAACGTCGTCGGTTGCGCAAGCGCGGTACGTACCGGGCGGCGTCGGCACGGAGCTGTGGACGCGTGTGATCGTGGCAGTCGCGGGACACCGAGTGAGGCAGCGTGT
>NC_052110.1:74298-77832 GCF_012273895.1 Zerene cesonia
TTATTTTATAGTTTTTAGTTTGATGTGCTTGAAAAGCGTGTTTTTTAGTTTTTTTAAACTATATTTTATTTATTTATAATGCTGACAGTATAAATGTTAAGTATCTACACAAATATTATAAAGATAAATAATTTGTTTGTTTGTTTGTTTGTAATGGATAAACGCAATAACTACTGGACCGATTTAAAAAATTCTTTCATCATTAGAAAGCTGCAACTTCGCTGAGTGACATAGGCTATATATGTACCCCGAGCAAGCCGGGGCGAACAGCTAGTATTAAATAATGTTGTGGACGCCTATAATTAGTACATGTGCCAGACCAGCTGTTTTTATAATGTTTATGTATTAATGTTCTGTATCTGTACTGTTGGTATCCCAATTAACAAAAAAAAAATTGAGAAATTTTAAAAGAATAGAAAAAATTTGATAACGAGGCAGGATAATTTTTTTCTATTCTTTCAAAATTTCTCATTTATAAAGCATTTCAATGCTATAAAACTAAAAAAAAAAAAAATTGATTCATATTGTATTAAAAATTTCAAGTTGATTTATAAAAGAATTCAGCATGTCAGGTACTCAACGTTCCAACGATAATGTTTGATAGACTGGAAAACGAATTTGTAATTTAAGATTAAACGCAATGTTGCGTTTGAAATTTATAATTAGTCCTTAGATTGTAATTGATACTCTTCTCAAGTTACAATATGAATATAATTAAACAATTTGTTACTCGAAACATTGCATACTCCAGTGACCAGTCTACAGAGCACTACGCGACACTCATTCAGTTTATAAGGTTGGATCTTTGTTCATGTGTACTTATGCTGCAATAATACCATGCGCATGCTATTTAAATATTACATAAAAATGTGCCTCTTGCTTCATACTTGTTACGAAATACTAATTTGTTAAAGCCACGATTCGAGTTCAATTAATTAAAATTTCCAGTAATAACCTAGACCTACAAATCCTTCTTAAAAACTATAACTTCACCTTCGCCACTTGACCTTTTGCATTTAAAATTTTTAGCGCTATTGGCTAGCCAATGAAAAACTATTGTGAAATTAGTTCATCCCTGTCCACTGTCCAGCCTCACGCAGCTCCTCCCTCCCGCGCCCGCGCCCTTTGCTGTCTGCCCTCTTCTGAAACTTTTACACTTACTGGTACTAACTACATTTTAACTAGTTCCAGCAATAAACTGTTGAAGAAAGATGATGATCGTCACTCATAATGAAACGCAAAGTAAATTGACGCATTGAAAAACGCAGGCATTACAAATAGCTTACCCTTTTACATGCATGACATACAAATATTAATAAATTATAAAGTTACGATCAGTAATATTCATTAGTAGATCTAATGATCTATACCGTATAATAATTATACCTACTAGCTAAACGCCCGTGGCATCGCCCGCGTTGTCAAAGGAGTTTCTTCCCTTGAGAAGTGGATGTTTCATCACGGTAAAAAGCAGTCTATTACACTAACAAGCTTTCTCCTTCTGGCTATCTCAGGACACAAAAATCAAATCATATAATTAATCCGTAGCGACGGGAAAAAGGTCAATCAAATAATGACACTTTCGCATTTATAATACTCATTAGTGAGGATTGTAATCGCTCGCACCTTGCTCCAACGGGACAACCAAATAAAATAAAATATAGCCTTTGTCGCTCAGAAATAATGTATCTTTCGATAGTTCCAATAATTTTTAATAGATCCAACAGTTTACAAACAAACAAAGAATCTTTGCTCTCTATAATCCTATCCTATCCTATTCTACTATAATATCATAAATGCGAAAGTTTGTGAGGATGGATGTATGTTTGTTACTCTTTCACGCAAAAACTACTGAACCGATTGCAATGAAATTTGGTACGTAGATAACTAGACAACTGGAATAACACATAGGCAAATTTTATCCCGATATTCTTACGGGATACAGACTTACGCGGTTGAAACCGCGGGGCGTAGATTTTTTAAGCATTTCATGTTCTTTATGTTTTATTTTTTTAATATATAAGCAGTACATTGTGAGCATACGATTGTGAAGTACTTTCGTACTTCACAATCGTATCTTTCGATAAGAGCGAGCTCAGAACCGAGCAGCCAGCGTGATTAACCGAACCAAGTTAACAATACTGATATTTTTTTTGTTAATGTAACTATGAGATATAAATCTTTGTGTGCAGAACATTTGCTTTAGTGGGCATTACTACGTTGTAATAACAATGTAGCTGTGCCCAGACAACATACATTTTAAGAATTAGATATAATTGAATTAGATCAATAAAGAGTTCAACGAGCTCCCCAGCTGTCTGCAAAGGTCCGAAGCAAATGTCAGGTAATTGAGACCAGTAAAAAGGCCGAGATTTATCAATAATTTGTACAACCTTTCGCCATTTACGCGTGTGTTCGTAATTTATGAAATATGCCTGAAAGGTCGAAACCGGCTGTTCAAGGTGTACCACATTTAATGGAGCAAATCAAAAACACTTTTATTTAACGAGAACTACCTTTTCGAGCAATGTCTGATATTACATCGCATTTCATATAAAAAAGAAAACATTATAAGTACAAATGCTAGTATAGTAACTAGTCAGAAAGAAAGAGGAAGATCTATGTAACGAAATATAAATCAATTCCTCTTTTTGTTTTACCACATTGTCACGAAATTGTATTATCACACTCTTACGATATTCAATATATCTTGCCTTACTTTTGGAAATACTACATCCTCGATAACAATCGTAGAAAAAGAATGAGTAACAAACAATCACTAGATAAGAGGTAAATAGTTATATAACATTAAAGGAAAAACCATCATAATGATACATCTATCGTATGTAGATACAATAGGTAATAGATATTACGATTGTAACCAGGTCGCAATTAAATAAAGGATTTTTCTATAATTTTATTAAAATAATTCTTAAGATATCTTCTAAAAAAAAGGAAATAGCTCGTTTTTACTCAATGGAGAATTTTTTTATTAGATAAGATATTTTATATTAATCCATTCTTTGGATCCAAGGAGAGCCTGAAAAGTTTGATTACCTGATTATCAAAAGTTCATATATAACGTACAATTACAGATTTTCCTTAAATTGCCACATCAACTGTAAATTAAAATAGAAATATAAACATATCGTAGACTTTTCTACAGCCCAGTTAACATGAAGTCTCGTCCAATTCGCGACCACGCAGTCAGAATCGAAGTCATTTTCAGCTATTTTTATGATGATGATGGTAATGAGCCTTTGCGAGTAAGTGTTGTAAAACCGTATCTAAGAGCAGCAAACATCCTCGATCCATTATCATAATTAATATAATTTATGAAATGCAATATGGATTGACATTTACCATTGTATATCTTCTCACGGCTGTTTTAGTT
Source organism: Zerene cesonia (assembly GCF_012273895.1). Classification (NCBI taxonomy): domain Eukaryota; kingdom Metazoa; phylum Arthropoda; class Insecta; order Lepidoptera; family Pieridae; genus Zerene; species Zerene cesonia. The sequence continues at coordinate 77,693 of NC_052110.1, forward strand.
AAACATGTACAAAAAACCATAACAAACGCGAGGCGCCTAAAATGCACTATTCTCATCGCTCCATTGCTCAATGGGTATGGGCTGGACAGCGCCTTCGTACGTGGAACTTGGAAAGTTTCAGGCTGAGCTACAGGCCATAG
>NC_052110.1:78832-106612 GCF_012273895.1 Zerene cesonia
CGTTGTACGTCAACTAAGACTGGCGCCTTAGCCCGCTCGGCTAACGAACGAACTAACAGTAACAGAATGTTATAACATAAGCATAAGCTGTTAGCCCTTACGTAGAGGATACGTAAGGAAATTGTTAAATCCTGGCGCTCCTGATCAGGATAATGGGATAAACTTACTATATTACTCTATTGGCACCAGTTCTTAATAAGTGTACAAAGTTTGAATGAAATCGGTTCGCGGGAAGTGGGAGAAAAACGGGTGTGAGTTACATACATACATACAAACATACAAGTGAAGCTAATAAAAGCGTGTTAAAATAATGTCTCAAAGTGACATAGAATTACAAAGTTTTTTTAAACTTTAATTTATGGTTAAATATATAAATAGGAGGAATATAAGCGGAGTAAAGGTGAGTTGCGACCAACGTTGGTCTTTACAAATAGTAATGAAATAAGATTCTGGTTAATGTTTCTACTATTGCTCTTAGGTATGCGAAAGCTTATTGAATTTATGATCGACATTGATTTGACATTCCTGTTTAATTACCTGTGTAATAATGAGACGTCCAGCCCGCGTCGAGTCCACGAGTTTATCGATTTTGATGTTGAATTTGAATTTATTCCTGGACATTGTATTTGAATTCTGATGCCTCATTGTCATTAATTGAAGCGAGTCAAATATTTTTCTTGCTTTTAGATAGACATTATTCACATTTATTTGTCCTTAGTAAACAAATTATGTATATACTAAAAACAGTTAAAGAAGGTAAACTAGCTAAAAAACTACTTGTGCCACGCGGTTTTACCCGCGGACAAAGTACTTTTTCTATGGGTTATGTGTAATTCATCAGTTCCATCACTACCATATTATACAATCAAAATCTGGTTTAGTGGTTTTCACGCGAAAGAGATATAAATACACGTCCATACATTCTTACAAGTACCTAATAGTAGAAGGAAGCAGGATGTCGGTTGCTTTTCATCACAAGTAGTGCTCATTTGGAGAGTAAACCTCCATGCTATAACCGTGCGTGCGCACATGCTATATACTATAAAGCAAATTTAACTTTAGATAGTATGACTCGTACACTATTTAGCAAACAAATACGAATGCTATATACCGTTGGCGCCGTTGGTTGCCTCAGACCAATGTCTCGTTATGAAATAGAAACATTAAAATGTGTTCAATGACCCTTTAACAATTTCAAGGGTTAGCGGGGTCGCTGGGGTCTAGTTGCAGGGTGGGGTTGGGGGTTATGGCAGTGAAGGCTGCGCGTGACAACAGTATTTATAGTCAAAATCATTATCGTTTACAAGTGTCAAATGATTATGAGATTTCATTGCACGAGAGAGCGGACATGTATTATTTAATAAGAAAACCTATGTATTATTGAAAATTGAAATGGGTTAACTTATGACAAAAAATAAAGAAGTTGAAATCCTCTTTGAATAATTTACTTTTTTTTATTCAAATAAGTGTTAAGTTTTTATATTAATTTTTGTAGTAATTTGTTATTGCAATTATGAATATTTTTAATGAAAATCGAAAATTATTTTTCACACTTATAATCAAATAATTAGTTAAGCAAGTTATTAAAAATTGGAAAGTAATGTATATCGTTTCCAAAAAGGTAAACGTATTTCATATTTTCACATATTCCTATTCATATTATAAATGAGAAAGTAACTGTATATCTGTCACGCCATCACGCCTAAACTGCAAAACCGATTTGGATCAAGTTTGGCAAAACAACAGTTTGCAATCCGGAAAGCATATAGAAGAGATTTTATGGCGAAAATCCCTCGGAAAACATTAATATATAAAATATTATGGGAAAACCCCGGTACTATCCATCTTTACGCAAAACTAGTTGAATATTGATGGAAGAGAATGTTGCGCGATGGCTAATTGTACGCGAATTTAATCTGTTAAAACTAATATTCATATATTTGAAGCTACTAAATGGCGGCCGTCAACTTGGATTATAGTTTGCTGTTAATTCTAAGTTTGTAGATGCTTGTCTCCCCGCGCCCGCGCTCGCCCCCGCCCCCGCTCCCGCGCCCGCGCTCGCCCCCGCTCCCGCGCCCGCGCTCGCTGTGCGCGCGTGTGGTTGTGGCGCGGCGCGGCCGTCGTAATGCCTTGGCTTAGTTTTCACCGAGTGGCCGTAAAACAAAAACCAGATTTGTCATAGTGCCGTGTGGGCCCGAGTACGTAGCTTTACACTCGCCCGAAATGTACTCTACGCTTTATATGGTCTTACGATATTTACGTTCAATACGTCGTCTAAATGTAAATTAATTAATGAAACTAACTAAAATTATAAAACACGTAGAATCAAACAGGTATTCATCATTTTTTACCTTCCACGAGAATTCATAACAAACGAAATGAACACAAATAAATAATTTCGATAATCATATCTAGGCCAATGCTAATTTAATTTATTAAATATTATTTCGATTTATTTGGCGGATGTAATTCATTCAGTTAAACGTGCAAATTCAAAGTTTCATAACTTATTATTTATTAAATATTTGTGTATATACATTATTAACACCGAAATAACGAGAAGGTTTACTCTATAATATAACGGAACTAAAGTCGTACAAAATCGACATGACATTTTTTCGCTATGCTATAGGTAGAGAAAAAAATCTTATCTTAGTTATTTATTAAAGTATTCAAAAGAAACTACTAACCTAAATAGGGCACTTATACTCTTTAAGTACCGTGATATAACTTGTGTATAATCTCTGTTAAAAGTCATACATTCACTTAAATACAGTTCTCGAATATAAAATTACACAGCGGTTGGTCGGCGTGAGTCGTAACACATAAAGCGTAGCCACTGTAGGCCACCACTAGCCACAGATCGACTTTACATGACCCGATCATTTATTATGAAAGCTTACATAAGTGTTATACAAAATGATGTCAATAACTTGTTTATTTTGTGTAGACATCAGAGCAGTATTTTATAGAACAGCATTTCATAAAAACCCTTCTATGGAATCTAATATCTGCATATGATATGCATGTTTTTCAATATGTAATAAACAGTTAATTAAAAATGGGACATTATTTACACATGTTTTTTTTTTTTTTTTTTATGTCATAGCGGGCAGCTGAGCTGGTGGTTCGCCTGATGGTAAGCGATCACCACCGCCCATAAACATTCGCAAAGGTAGTACCTCCGTGAATGCGCTGCCCGCTTTTTATGGGGTAAGGGAAAAGGAAAGGATTAACGACTGGAAAGAAGGAATGGACTAGGACGGGTGAGGAAAAGGAAACGGGCCTCCGGCTCCCCCACTCACCGTACGAAACACAGTGGCATGCCACTATTTCACGCCGGTTTTCTGTGGGGGTGTGGTACTTCCCCGGTGCGAGCTGGCCCAATTCGTGCCGAAGCGCGCTCGACTCCCACATGTATTACGTTTTTATCCTATTAATAACAAATTTTTTATTGTACAAAGTGAAATCTTAATTTTATTAATCTTTTGTACTATCTCTCTGGAGATAGAAACCGACTGTGAACTCTCTGAACCTTTGAATATTTATGCGACCTTCGAGACATTGTACGAGTTGAATGGTTTTCGTCAAAAGGAAAATGTTTCGTAATTTTACGATTGTTGTCCTCACTTTGTTTTATATTGTTTAAAATAATTGTGTGTTTGTTGCTCTGCGCACATTTATAAGTTCACATCATAAACGATAGCTTATGGTCTATATTACTCATGATTAATATGCATTAGAAGGCGATAGTTCATTCCTTACAAAAATAATAAAAAATGAGAAAAGAATCTGGGAAATTTTACGATATTTTGTGACAGGCCGAGGTGCCTCACACGATTCATTTTCCGCGATTATTTATGTCATTTACGTTACCACCACTTTTACTCATAAGTCATAACATACAAATAATATTAGCCGGGCCCGCGTGTCGCAACTAGTTGCGGAATGGACGACCCAGATTAGATCCACAATGTTGTTATTAATTGATATTCAAACTCGGGTGCAACCCGCCGGATGATCAATATCTGTAATATAAAACGTTGATGGTCTCACGAGTTCCTTGCGCAATGGAACATGGAACGTTTTCGGTTATTTCATAGATTTTGTGACGTCATTTACAGTTTATATATTTACAGCAGTAGTTTTAAGCGAGCAAGTTCAAGAAGTGGGCAATCTCCGAAACCTCCAATGTACCTCACATTAGGCAAATAAAACAAATTACCCTTTATTATTAGAAAAAAAAGCAAGCCTTTTTTTAACACGCTTTTATTAATGAGTAAAAGTAAAAGAGTTGAATAAATACACCTCATAGAAATATAATTGCTTTTCATAAAAGTTACAAAACGTTATTATGTAAGTAGAAATATTTATTAGTTAGGACTTAATCTTACGATAAAACATTTCCTTGAAGCACTATGACGCTTTACGTATACCAACAACGTAACCCCATTTTTGTTATTATTTAATCGCATATTTTCCTCCAATAGTTTCTAATATTGCGACATTAATTTATAAATAAACTATCAATCTGCGCGCGGCTTCGCTTCCGTGGACTACAAAATTGTAAAAAATCTGCCCGAAAAAATCTCATTGTTTTAGGGTCTATAAAACATTATTACCGTACAGAAGTGGTCTAGTGACAGTTTTATTATATGTAAGGATTGCGCGATCAATACCCGGATTCCTTGATTTGGGTTTTCCACAGAATGCTGAATGACACACGGACTTGTCCAGTTCCACAATTTGTGATGAAACTAACATCGTAGTGAAAGGCACTATCTTATGACGCGTCATTATTACAGCAAAAATAACTTTGAAATATCGATGACCTGTTGATTATTTAAAGCTTTTTATTAAATACATATTTCATAAAATTGTATTAATATCGCATTGGAATTTCCTTTACCGCAAAATGTTTCTACATTTTGCGGTAATTCTGAAGATCTTCAAAATTGTAGCATATTTGTTGGGTAGCTACTTTTACATTATTTATAAGAAAAAAACGTATCGATTCGCAATGTCCATTGAATGTTGCAATGACTATTAATCATTTATATAACACATACTTATGATTGATGCGACGGGCGGGCGGAGAGAGGCGGGCGACGGGCAGCGGGCGACGCTCACTAGTCACTTAAGCTTATATGTTAAATTATGCATATACATTGCAATAACATTATGAATTTGAGTAATTTCTCAAAGCAAATTAAATATTTGTTCATAATCTTCATTAAATTATTTTGCAAGGCATAAAAATTATAAAGCGGCAATATGACCTATCCAAAACAAATGGATGTTAGTCAACATAACAAATCGAAATGAAGAAACAACAAAACAACTACAGAAAATTATGTCTCTTAATTACTCATACTTCGTAACATTTGTAATTTACCAATGAACGCTGCAGTCAATGAGAAGTTTATATTCTATATATCAATTTATAGCCTTTATTAAATTTGGCTTTAGCTTTAGGTCACGATAATATTCCTTTGAGCTGCTGATGCTGATGCTGATAAAGCTGATGGCCACAGAGATTCATTTTCCAGATTACGTGTCGGATTTGCCTGAGAAGTGTGAAGTCAAAAGATAGGAGTAATTAAGTTTGATGAGAAAAAGATCCAAAATTTTCCATAATGTACATTCAAAATAAAATATATAGTTGCCTAACACCAACGTACGGCATGTGTTAATTACATCTTAATATCTAAAGCTTGTTATTTAGACGCAACACTTACGTAGCCGATACGAAGAGTCGAGGGTCAGGGAATTTTATCATACATTTCCCAATGTGATTTATTGGCTATAAAATAAACTATTGTGAATTGCGAATGAAATATTTTGCGCACACTTAGCACTTACTCGCGTGTCAATGTCGTTGCAGCTGCCAAGGTTTACATTAGGATATGAAAACGAAAGGATTAAAGGTACGTTAAGCAATTGAATATTAAGGACATAATATCTAATACCAGTGAACACATCGCAACCGAAAACTTCAACAAGTAGTATGCGATACGATGCCGCAAAGTGTCATAATTAAAAGAAGGAATTCATTTCTGTCTTAAGATTTTATATAATGATCATAATAGATACAACATACACGTCAAAAGTAATTGCGTAAAGAGCGGTTGCATAGCAAGGAAACGGATCGACCCGTGTCGCATGAAAGTTGACCAATAAAAGTGAAATTACTGACGATCATTACGTCTTTGATGATATTATTGATAAATTATAAATAATAATCTACGTCTTCGTCTTATCGAACTCTAGCCCCATCGATACATCCACGATCTGGGGAAAGATGGACGCTCCTTCACCTGTTGGGACAGTTCACACGTGTTCAAGAAGGAGATGCTTCTGTTGCGTATACGTCGTCTTCCTTCACTGTTGTAATAGTGAAGGAAGACGATGTAGTAGCATGAAAGAATTTTTAAATAGGTGGTCTTTATTTTAAAAAAAATGATAGATTTAGTATGCGATCTATGAGAAAATTAATAAAATTGGCATAACAATTAAAGACTCTCTTTGTGCTTGTATACTGTTGTAGTTTTTTTTACAAACACGTAAACTGCACAAATAGACTCTCTAGTCTGTACAATATCGTTCCCTTCAATGCAAGATCAATGGTCGTTCGAATGAGAGTGAATGCATGAATGGGATTATATTTAAATAAACATTTAGTACATGCGATATTAGTGTCTTGCAAAGAATTGGTTATATTCGTTGGCGTCCTTAGCATAAAAGACAACTCACGCGACGCGGTCAGGGGTCACGAACGAGGCGCAATGTACTCTTTTATATAATAATTACTTTATGTGTTTCAACTGACGCATGCATGAATACATTATGGTATCACCTGACAATGAGCTTTTTGGACGGAAATTGTAAAACAAGGTAGGATTTGTTGGAAAATTTACGACTGGTAACTGGTTTTTCCGCATCTAAAAAAGAGAATGGGTGATAAGCGACGATAGCTATCCTTATTATTTAAACCCGTGCTATTTGATTTAGCTCGCTACTTGCTCTAGTTGCAACAAAGTTATATATATATATTGAAGAATATCAACTTAATATAGATGCATTATTTATTTGTAACACAACATTAAATTATGTCATTAGGTTACTTTTTAAACAAATTTTAATTCGTTTAATTTTAAACTTTTGTTTAAATAAAAATTCTAGCTTTTATAGGTGTATATACTATAACAAGCGTATCTTGGAATCGACTGTAAGATATAAAATTTTAGTTTTGTGATGTGATGAAAATTTTATATTATGTATACTTACAGCGCCATCTGCTGGTAAGTTGTAGAACTCAATAAAATAATATTTTGCGAAAGATATTTCATTCATTCATGCCGAGGTCAATACGAAATATTGCCATCTTTGATCAAGAGACAGGAACTAAAACTGACTGATATTTTTTGTTACTATTTTAAATAAGGTTATATTCCTTATTTACTTCAACAAATTCATAAAGACGGTATTGTTGACTCTTACAATCAAAATACTGGATTTACCTCACTGAAGTTGTGCTTTAGCTGTTCCGTAGATACATACGCGATGTCATATATGATACAATGAAACCGATACTAATTTATAATGTTAGCTTCTGGGAAGCGCGGGCGTCGCTTGTTGCAAACTGCAGAGTGCAGTGCGTGCAGCAAACAAACGGCCGATGTAACGCTTGCGGCCCGGTTCCCACGGCCGGCGCGGGCGCGGCGCATCGCTATCGATACACCTTACACAACGATTGTTTGCCATTATGAGACGAGAAATAAAACAGATCTTCTTGTTGAAATTGTATAATTTTAGAAACCCTACAACGCTGGTTTCGCCGTAACACATTCAGCTCGAGGTCATTAGAAATTGCTTAATAGTGTTAAATTTCACCACTTTTTTCACTTACTATTGTTTGCTAATGTAAATATTTATGTTTACTTAGCCAATATTCTAGTGTCGTCCCGTCTTGTAGACTGTAGACACAGTTTGGGTCATCCTTCCGCCCGACTCAGTATTTATGCAAGACTAGCTAATGTGTGTTTAAAAAAAACCACACATTTAAATATCTCCTGACATTTAAGGATTTTTATTGAAATATATTCGTATAATATAATACCATTAATAAGTTAAGGTATTGATATGCACAAAGCAATAAATGAAACCTCAAACGCTTTTTAAATCAAAGACATGACAAGATTAATTCTTTCCTAATCTTATCTTAGCTCTGAATGTGCTCACATCTTTCCCAAGACAAATTTATTAAAAAAGTAAAATCCTTTTTACATCGCAAAAGTAACTTGGTCAATAGTTTGATAAGCCTATTTGTGTGAATTCCAAATTGTCAAAATATTTTTAATGCACAATTGATAAATGAACATTAACATGTAATAAATTCATACATACAGCCTATTGAAAAATTATACAAATCAATAAAACTAATACAAGTGAGCAACACATTTATCCGTATGCAATACGATTGCGGTTACACATAGATTATTCTTTGCACTGCAATGTAAAAATTAGAAAGCGGGAGCGTTTAAAATACTAGAACGTACATTTAATATCTTTAAATTATAAGAATTAGAGTCGAGTAAAGCGCCAGGCTCGTCGTACTTTATGTAACTTGCGATAAGATCGGGGTTTACTTCCTCTAATGCAGATTTATTGAAAGGTCGACTTACGTAACTTGCAGTTTGTTTTGAAACTCTATGATCCAATATTTTTGGTGTTTCAATAACGTGCGATTACGGATAGGTGTAGTTAATATAGAAATTGGAGACGGGCGAACGGACGAGAAGCGCGGCGCGGGGCCGCACGAGCGTGATGCATGCTATCGCCTATCAATATTTATTGCATGTCACAAACACATGAATCGGATAATATTATCTCGTAATATTGAGTTTTGTTGCTTTTCGCCAACACGATGAGTAAATGCAAATAATTGTTCAGCCTAATCATTCAATAAATCGAAATCAACATGTATTTTGAATAAACAGAGTTAGGTACTTAAAATAAATGGCACTTAATCTAATAAAATTTTCACATGATTGAATAGAAACAATGTAAGCACAAGGCTCGAATGCTTGCTGTAACAATGTGTCGCCGCAACATATTTGTGGTTTTAGAGCAATTATCGGTGTAGTAATGAGTGCTGAAACCATTCAACATGCGGCGTGCAACCGGCGGGGCGCGGGCGGAGCGGGCGGCGCTGCTCGCTGCACTCCACCACTTATTATTCTGTGACTCTGCTCGCATCGCATTGCGAGTCATATGATCCGAGAGCGCTAAGTAAGAGTTCAACGGGCGCACCGTCCTTTGTTATTGAGATAATCCTATCCTTCCTACTAATATTATAAATGCAAAAGTTTGTAAGGATGCGTGCGTGTTTGTTTCGATTACAATAAAATTTGGTACGTAGACAGCTGGACAACTGGAATAACATACAGGCAACTTTTTATCCCGATATTCCTACGGAATACGGACTTACGCGGGTGAAAACGCGGGGTGCAGCTTGTAATTAATAAATTCTGGCAAAATATTAACTGCGTCGTTCACGCTAAATTTTTCTTATTTTACAATCATATGTAATCACACTTTAAAATGTATCCAATCTATGTCGACTCTTTTTAACCGAAATCTCTTTTTAGATGTTAAGTTTGATCGTCGCCTTTCTATTCCATAAAAAGAGAAACAGCCGAGGCCAACGACGATATATTTCTGTAAGCACATCAAAAGCGTTAGCTAACTCGCCACGAAACTATTGCAACAAAAACATGTGTGTATAAATTTCCTAACTTCTTAAACAACGTTTAGCGCCATATAATATAATGTAAAAATTAAAAATTCTTTCATTTACATATTCAAATGGTGTTGGAGTGCGCAAGATACGCACTAATATGTTGGCTAAGAAGTTCTGCGCGAGCGACCCCTGACCTGCTAATTGCAAACACTTACACAACTCAAAATGTCTTCTTTAACATTTTTACAAATTATTTCAACTGTCAAAATATATTATTTGAATCTCTTTCAAGGATGTGTCTCGGGACACACACGAAGATTCTATAGAAATATTTGATAAAGCTAAAACTTATAATCGTTGGACAATATTATTATTCTCGAATAAATCACGTATCCGAAGAGCAACCGTTTCTCTCGTACTATATATACTTCATATTATGAATGTTATATTGGTACTCACTTTATCCAAACTCTTGGATATCCAAAACACTGGATTATCACTCTTTCTACTCCTAGGTTCTCATTGAAATTATAAACGAATCTTAAACAAACAGCCGCCTGTGAGTTTGTTTGCTTAAACAATGATTTCTGGATATTGAGATCCATTGCGTTTATTTTACCGGAGCTTATCATATATGGCTTTCATTGTGAATGTAGTGTGTACTGTAATTGATAAATACAGAGGATAAAATTGATCAAATCTAATAAGTTTAGTAACATGTGTTTGTTGTTGATGTTTCATGAATCAAATAAATAAATAATAAATGGTCTGTGGATGTCAAATCGTTATATCGTGAAATGGACATTCGATATGATTGGTTAGGTTAGGTTCAGTTTATTCAAAAACTACATGGAAGAAGATTGGCGATCTGACGGATTTCTGGGAAGAGTGAATTTTTGGCATACCCCATACTACATAACTGCTATATTGTATTCGCATTAAAGTCCAATGGAATGTAAGGCGTCGAATTATTTATTTTACATTAATTACAGGCGGATATTATGAATCTCAATTTTTCTATCGTTTTCAATGTTGTGGCATATATAATAAACTCATTATAAAAAAAAAATCATATAACCTAACTAACAAGATTAGTATTGTTAGTATGAAGCTTTAACTAGTTATGTAGTAGTACAGTATTAGTTAAAGCTTTTATCACACTAATATTGTAAATGTGAAAGTTTGTTCGTTTGGATATTTGTCCGTCAATCACGCTGAAACTGCTGAACGGATTTTCATGAAATGGTATACAGACGAGAGACGAGAGAGGGTATGAGCTGACTTGGATGATAGGATACTTTTTATCCGATTAAATGCTCCCTTGGAATAAAACAGGAGTCTTGATATCTGAGTGGAGCCGGGACGAGCGTCTAGTATACAGATAAAGCTTAAGCTAAACAGTGTGTAATGTTGTGTTGCGGTCGGAGCGGCCGGCGGCCGGTGCGCGGCGGCCGCTGATTCGCGCACGCAATCTGGGTCGCAATTGTCAGGTTTGATTTATAGTTGATTGTCACTTGATACTTTATTACTTGTCCTCAAACGTATTAGTTTACATCTTTAAAAGTAACGCCAATTCACATGAATTACGATAAATGTACCAGAATTACCCAAGCTCACTAATACACATTTACCTAACTTTCATCAATAGTAGTAGAGTACCATAATTATAAAACTGTACAGAGTGATCGACTGTTATTACGCCTAGATGTAAAGAGTGATCGGATAACGCGGTTACTATGAATAGAAGCTGTCAGTTTGCGACACGCTGGTCGCTGGTGGCGCTGCTCAGAACTGACCAGCTCCTCGTTACCTTGGCTTTTATTATTCGTAAATTTTGTGATTCAAAACATTTGATGTAATGTCCGTTGTTACATTAGTGCAAGCCCAACGCCCAAGTAAACCTTACCCACGTGCAAATGGATTTGTTTTGTAAACTCATCAATAAAGACGCTAGGCGTGACCGCGGGGGGGGGGGAGGCAGACGCACATCGCTCTCCTTCGTTGGGCAACACATCCGGCGTTGCATTCAGTCGCTGATAACATCTGATAAAGCGCCTCCAACACTCACGCTCGTATTGTAATTAGCAATTTAATTATATTATGGTGGTCGCTCATGAGCGCTTCTATAGATAAACGATCAATATAAAATCTCTTTCCCGTTATTTGGCTAATGACATCTTTCCACCGTGGCGTGAAGAGAATGATGAATGAATGAATACCCTGAATATCTCTACGCTCACTAATATCCAGCCAGTTGTGACGAAAAAGAAGGATAAACTCAAATTTATAGTATTAATTGTGATTTGTTATAATATAATTATGACATATAACTTAGAATATGTGGTTCTATTTTTTATTGAAATTGTTTAACTTTCTTATTTAAAAATGTAGAGGGCATTACAAATTCGGTGAACTACATAATATATATGAGAAATTTTGAAAGAATAGAAAAAATTTGATCACGAGGCAGGACTCGAACCTGCGTATCTTGCCTAACCGTAGCAACGGTTTTTCAAAATTTCTCATTTATAAAGCATTTCAATGCTATAAAACTAAAAATTAAATTTATACATAATATATAGTTGATTACAATGATTATGTAGAACTCTCTTCAATATAATATTATAATATCATAATGTTTATACAAATGGGCGAACTGTACCATGAGGTTAAGTAACTAGTCTCGAATTATCATCATTGCATTGTAGATCACCATTTCATCACTTCCGCATAGCGCGAACATTAGCGTTACATAGTATGTTTGTAATGATTATAGAATTAAATGAAATAGTGACCGCCTTAGTGGCACTGTGATTTCTAAAAGATCGCCCCCCGCACGGATCAACAAATATAATAAAATAATTTCGAACTAGAGGTCGACAAGCCTGTTAACTTCTTCGTTAATAAAAAGTTATTAGTATAAACTTCGTACCCCTTTGCTACTTGCGGTAAGCGATACAAAATGTGATTGAGCAAAACGTGTCCAAAGCACGCAGAAGGTCACTGAGTCTCTAAGTCACAAGTCACAAGGGAATAGGAGATTACTGATACTCGCAGCGTCAAAGCATAAGTGCTTAGATCACCTTAGTAGTGTCTACCACGCACCGAGTGGTGCCGGGTTTTTATATAAGCTCATTGTTCCAATGCAGCTTCGACTGATTATGTAATGTTAAAGTTCGATCAAGGAAGGCCTCCGACATGAAGGAAGCAGATCGCCCTATTTAGTAATATTTATCGGTTAAGTGTATTATTGTTTTAGCGTTCTCGTGATACTGACATTACGTAACATGTCAGGGATTCTATGCGAATCGAAAGCGTAGAATATGAAATAAACACTGTACCTATTTTTCTTTATTTAAATTAACCAATAGTTCTCCTCTAAAGTTGTGGCCCATAAATGGAAAGAAAAAATAATGTGAAATGGAAAGGAGGAAACCTCTTTAATTTATAAAAGTTCCATGAATGAAGTATGAAAATCTTTAAGTAAATGAAATTATATAAGTTGTATTGATTTCTTATCCCGCGCACTGAGGGATGATGGATAATGTCACAACACAACGCCAATTAATCTTACTTTATGAAAAACCGTAGTTTTGCATATTCATTCCCCAATGGGAATCATTATATAATACCTATATTCATAAAAAAATATTAAGTAGTTCTAATGAATAGGTCTTTTAATTATTTATCTACTACGAAATAGACTATCATGAGAAGCAAACATCATACTATCATACTAATATTATAATTGCGAAAGTTTGCACTCCACCACTTATTATTCTGTGACTCTGCTCGCATCGCATCGCGAGTCATACGATCCGAGAGCGCTAAGTAAGAGTTCAACGGGCGCACCGTCCTGAATTTTAGTACGTAAATAGATGGACAACTGGAAAAACATATAGGCAACTTTTTATCTCGATATTCCTACGGGATACGGACTTACGTGGGTGAAACCGCGGGGCGCAGCTATTATTATTATAAACGTGACATGTGTTTTATGCGATAGAGATGTAATAACAACTATTGTACGAATGTGACTTAAATATTTGCAGAACGTGTCACTTGCTTACATTAACATGTCACCGTATCGTTAAGAATATAAAAAATAAGGAAATAAAGTTATAGATTGAAATTAATACGTTCCTGCTGCTTATTCATTGAACGCATTGCTGCTACTAGTCTAAAATATTACAGTTGAGCTCTTAATTGAAACTTTCGACGCGTTGTGTCGTCTCGTGCCGTCTGTCTGTCGCATCGAAACTGCTAATATCCAACTTTTTACGGCTTCCTCAACTTCTAACGGCTCGTAACCATGTCGCTTCGTAATAATAATAATGGATCGTGATCATGGCCACAGAATTATCAGTCATGGCACAGGATTGAACTATTTTGGTGGATCTTCCATACGAGTATAGTCTTGATTCCTAAATTTTAACAGAGACTAAGTAAACATATACCTGATACGATTCTTGACCCTCGTCTCGAAACTAGGTCATTTGAGTCATATCATATAATATCAGTGATCCAACGATAAACGATTAAGATTGTTATCATAAACAATTGCCGAAACGCCACAAAGTATTGCACGCTTTACACAACTCTACATGACGCTGAAGCTAATATGAACCGGATCATTGAGCTCGACGCTTGCGCAAGCGATGCGTACGATAGAACAAATTCGTGAAAAAGTGGCGCAGTGGAACAGTGGGACAGTGGGACAGTGGGACAGCGAGACAGTGAGACGGTGCGGTGGCCGCGCCAACGACCGCCATGGTCCATAGTGTGACCTTCATTGTCTTCCTTCACTGTCATATTGTTTAATACGGATGAATCAATTTATATAATAACACCAGTCAGTTTATAATATGAATATAAATAGAAATCAAACAGCACCATGACCATCGAGATCTCTCTACGAGTTCCACAAAAAGCTTAACATTTTTGAAACTTTCCACTTATAATAAGGATTTTACTTCTGAAACAAAATTTTCAACCTAAAAATAATCACAATCAACTCAGTGCATTTATTTAGTAGCTACGATACCACAGACTTACACACAGTCTTTTCAACCGACTTCAGAAAAAAGGGAGGAGTGGAAGGATTTTAATTCGACTGTATATTTTTGGGTATGTTACTTAGAACTTTCGACTGGCTGAACCGATTTCGTTACGTATAGGGTTACAAAGTAAAATAAAATATAATGAACAATATTTTATACAGAAAATAGCGCCTGTAGAATTTTTGCCAGTTACACAACGGATTTGTGTAAAAAGACAGAAAGGCATTTTATAAATTGGCGTTAAATCTGTAGTGGAATATGCGAAATCAATAAAAATATAAAAGAAACTTTATAGGCATTCTGTGACACAATTTCACATAACCCGCGTAATTTCAAATAGTCTGAAAGTATACAAAATGCTGAAACTTAAAACCTACGACTATACAGGTAATTGAGCGATATTGCGAATTTGCGATGAAGCAATATTGAATGAACACCACCACAGATATCCTATAATCTCACCTATACTCGATACGATGGTGTGCGAGAAATTGCCATATATTTTGCTACATTGTTTTGTTGGTACTCAATTATGCAGACAACTGACAAAGCATAAATAGTTTTTACTTAATTGTTAGTTAAACAATGCTATGAACACTAGACTTTCGCTGAGAAATGTTGAATCAAACAGTAAACACCTACAAGTTTAATATACGATTTGCATGTCTTCTAAAGTAAGATTATGGTTACATGTAGATACAGTAATTTAGTCCTAACAATAATAACAATTATATTAAAATAATAACTATAATCATAGTTAAACTTCTCGTAATTTTAAAATGAGGCCTTGGAGCTGTTCAAAGGAAACGATCGTATTTTAGGATGGTAGCAACTTGCGAAATTACTTTTCGACCTTATTTATATTGCATTTTGCACAAATGCTGCGCCTTGCTTAGGTTACAAATAACTGCAGACTGTTTTATAAATCTTCAGTCAGAATCAGTCGGAAAATGAAGGGGATCTTTTCGTGGTTGTTGTATAATAAAAGAAGAACATAACTACGTAATACTTCCACGTTAACGTCATTGCGCATGTTACTGAGTACCCAAACAAATTTGTTCTTGGGATATATTAATAATCTACCTGATTATATTTAGCGCATGTGTGAGATAGTAACTCAGTAAATAAGTAAGTAAGTAGTTACATAAAATGATTCAGATTACTCTTGGTGAATATATGATGTGGATAACCATGACCCAAATGTTAACGAAGTAGTTAGTGTGGGACTTCGACTCGACGCGAATTAGGCCAGCTCGCTCCGGGGAGGCTACCACACCCCCTTAGAAGAGCGGAAATAGTAGCATAATACTGTGTTTCGTTTAGAGAGTGTCCCCACTAGCCGGAGGCTTGTATCCCTTTCCTCACCCTTCCCAGTCCATTCCTTTATTCACGTCGTGAATCGAAAAGGTCCATTTACTTCTCAAAAACGTTGCATTTACTGCGGCCCTACCTCTGCAGATGTTCACGGGCGGTGGTGGTCGCTTGCCATCAGACGAACCACAGCTCAGTTGCCCGCTGTGACACCAGAAAGAAAAGAACTGCAGAGACAAATGTAATTTGTAACATTTTTACCAATAAGTTTGAGAATCCTAAAATAAGCATACACACTAAGAATTTTCGGTGTGTGGTGTGCAATGCACAGTAGATACCTACGTCCAATCAATGTACTGCACTTAATATATTGAAAAACAGACCACATCAATCTAGCGTCACTAGCTGTATTCTTAAGAGTTCTAATACCTTAATCAAATCAATAGTTCATACCTACTATATTATAAATACAACCAAAAGTGTATCAAGGCGATCCACATAGAGGTAGTTTTAAATCCTTCTTTGCAATCTATTTTATAACAGATTATTAGAATGTTAAATACAGTTTGTGTATATTCAGTCGATACCTACTACACGCATGAATTACAGAGTTTACTTTTGTGTAGTTTTGAGTGTAGCCCATGACACTAAACCGATAACATAATACAACAACCAAATTTCTGACCTATCACGTAAAACAATTGAATTTAAAGTGCATTTGATAAGTACCTGACATCCGCACCATACACACCGTTTTTTCTAATAGAAGGGCTTACAATTTACACCGGTATATAATTTTGTATCTAAATCGAAAATACAACTTCCTGAAAATTATTACCGAAGGTCACTTAAAATTAAAGATATCAGTAACAATTGCATGAGTACTGTCATACGCTAATTACGATCTGTAAGCCATACTTAAAATTCATAGGCTAATGAGGCGACCTCGGGCGATCCGAGTCCCTAGCGCTTGGCTCCTCGGCTGCGCCGCTCGCGTCACCTTGAGACCCCGCTCGCGTGGTAGGAGCCGGGTGGAGGCGCGCGCTCGGCGGCGGCGACAGCGCCAGTGCCCGCCGTACCGCCATGTCCGCCGCTCGCCTGTCTGTGTGTCTGCTCCTGCTCGCGCTGCTGGCCGCCGCCGCGCCCGCGCCGCGCGTGCGCCGCCAGCTCGCCGATGACAACGCGCTGCAGCCCATCGACGTAAGTCCTCGCCACATGTCTTCCGATGCTCCACGCCATTAGCCCGATAATAATATTATAATAAACCATCACATTTTAGTATTTTATTGAATGCTCGATCGATTTTAATGATTTTAAATTCACAGGGTAGTTTCGCATTTATAAGCGATTTTTTTCTAATTAATATCAATTCGGTTCTTATTAATTATTATTTTAAATTAAATAATAAATAAAAAAAACATAGAAACTAAATCTAGATGTAATTTTAATATCTTCACAAAAAAATATTTGATGACATAAAGACTATTTCAAATTGTACATAATACTGATCTAAAGTACTTAATTGGTAATTCACACTGTTGTAATATGAATAATGAAAAGCAACCTAAGCCGGGTGTCGAAACTGTGTCGCCCATCGTACAGGTCACGTACGGCGTCGCACACAGCTGGCGGCGTTGCGCCTCGTGGCCGGGAGGGAGGCTGCGTCTCGCTGGCGGTGAGAGTGTATTGTGACGCAACGCGGCCAATTAAGTAATGTTATCGCATCGCTCTCGGGACTCCGGCCATTTGCCATACGATATCGGCTAACGGTGTGGAGCCGCTGCTCCTTCCCGCTTCAGGATAAGCGAGCTCTAGCATTCATCATATTTCTCATACAACTTACATATTCATTTTTATATACTAAGTTCAGTACGAACACTGATAATTTTCATGCAAATGTTCAAATATTCATCTCGCAACTATAAACAATGTTATACAAATAAACAAAGTTAACCTTAAAATATTTAGGGGCATATAAATCTAAATTGACCTGAAAAAACTGTGAAACAACAAAAATACCATTTTCCGATGTACTTTTGAGAATTCATTTTAGTTGTACTTGTAATCTCGTCTCTCAAACTCATAAATTGTTTCGATTAAAGCGAAGAATATTTGAACATATTTCGCAAAGCAGCGATATTCTACATTGCGTGTCGCTTCCAATATCCTCACACGAACTCTCATACACACATATTCCACAGACGAATTGATTATTTTTTTTTATATCCAATTATAGACTTTATATTAGTATAATGCATATAACGTTGTTGTTATAATAGAAAACCTATACACAGATATGAAACAATCGGCTAATTGGTTTTAGCAAAAAATGTCACAGACACTTACTGTTCATGTTGTACGGTATAGGGTATAAAAAAGTCAGTTTCGTAAAACTCGTTAAATACGAGGTTTGTGATCATCATTTGAATTTCTGACTCAGTTACTTCTTTTTCATTTATTTGAGGGATAGTTCGGAGCAGCCATATAAACAACATTGTCCGAAATCGCTGCGCTCAATGCAAACGCGGTTAAGCTGTGTGAAATGGCTTGCATGTGGAACACACCGCCGGCGCAGAGCCAGCTGTGAAAGGGGAACGATGTTGGAGGCGCCTATCCGTCTCGCTCTATGTTCACGCTCGCTTTCCAAACTGCAACGATATGTTTATGATTAAATAGGCCCACCCCGCCCCGCCCGCGCCCTCACGTGTTTCTTCTATAAGCGAATTCATTACTCAGCCCTACACGTGCACTACTTTATTCGTACAATGTTTCCGTGTGGCGCACTTACACAATAACAAAAATCACCGTTTAGGTTCTATTGCTCCTATTGTCGTCATACGTCAGTAAATAGGATATTGCCGTTCCCATGATCTGCATTACTTATCTGAGAATGCCAAGTGAATGAATTATGAAAGCGATCGGGTGTATTTAGTGTAACGCATGCGCCGAACTGCGATAGGAATGTACAGACGGGCGTGTGATGTAACGCGGGCCACGGTTCGGTTGCTGCACATTTGTATGCTGCCGCAGTCCGTTGTTCCTAAGCATCATTCGAAGTCGAGCTACGTTTTACTACGTAATAGTCAATTATTTGACATTTAATTTGAATGCCACATGTATGCTCTCTGCAAATATAGAATCAAATGAATATTCAAGGTGAAACTTAGTAAACTCATCGCAAAAGAGCAAATTTGTCAAATAGTTTTAAAAATTGTAAGTCATTAACAATAATCATCCACACCGCTTCTTCGAACTCTGACCCAAATGGGACGCCATCGCAGTCGCGGTGTCCCGACGCGGAGACCCTCAACTGAATGAATTAAACATTTTAAAATAAAATCATAACAAGAAAGTTTATTGAAAATTAGTTACTTAGGTCATTTCAACCTTTCTTCACTATTAATTTTACAAATAGATATGACGATGAACAAATACATTGCAATAAAATAACGAAAAATTTAAGTATAAATATAAGAATTAGGAAGATGAAACCATTTCTAGCTCTTTTAAATGAATTACGAAAAATAATAAAGAGTGCATTGAGAACAGTAACTCATATTGTTGTAAGTCATTTTTGAAGCAGGAAGTGAAAATCAATTACCAGTTCTTTAAATATGAGACACGGCCACAACGCGTGTACAATTAATATAACTCAAGTTCAATTACAAAAAAAAAAAGACATATTTCACATGCAGGTCACCTTCGACAGGTGTTAATGAAATAATATAATATACATGTACAAATTTTCATCTGTAAGGCCATACGATTAGGAATTTTAAAAATTGAGCGGTAAATGCAATTTGAAAATAAAAATTTATTTATTACACGAAATAAGGTTGGCGCCCGCGCCGCAGGCGAGTATAAGTACCTAAGCCATATTCTGTGGCATCTTAGCACAGATAACATCTAATATATAAAATTCTCGTGTCACAGTTTTCGTCGCCATACTCCTCCGAAACGGCTTGACCGATTTTGATGAAATTTTTTGTGCTTATCGGTATCATAACATCTATTTTTCATACCCCTAAATGATAAGAGTAAGGCAGAACAGCGTTTGCCGGATGCAGCTAGTAATATATATATTAGTAGTATGGGCAAATAAATGTATCATTATTATGCCATGCTACGTCTTATTATAGTTTAATGTTTATAGTTTATATTTGCCTGCTTCAAATGGAGTTTACGTTCATAATAAAATCTATACAAATACAACACGTGCACAGATTATAAAGTTGTGTAAGTTTCCAACGCCGATCTCCCGTATGGTTGTGTAATTGAGCATCAATAAGTAGCGCATAAAAGGTAACAGATCGAGTGTGGGACAACAATCGGGCGCCTCCTCGTACGCACGGCCGCGGCTGTCTGTATCTCTGTGCTCGCCCAGGCTCCAGAGTGCAGGTAGCAGTGCCTAGTTCGCAGCTTATGAAAGCGCTGCCGCTTTTTGCACATCGTGGTTCCCGCGCGTTTGCGTAATGGCACGAGGCGAAATTTATGCTTGCTGCAGTTCATTTAGAGCAGGTGAAACCGATATCAATAATGGATAATAAATCTTAGTCATATAATAGACGAATTCTTTTACCTTTTGAGCCCACGCCATAATTGATTACATAAAATTGTTAAAGAGAAGCGACTATAGATTGAAGTCTAAATAGTTTGAGAACTTTCTGAAAGCTGGGCATCTGCGTTTGAGCTTAGGTATAAATTATTATTCTTACAAGGCCACACCGTTGGCTGTGTAATTTGCCTCTCATTATACTAAATACATGGTGACCTTTAAGTGCTTTGAAATTAGATTTACTTAATGATAATTTAATCGACATCCTTCCCAAACACAGTAAAATCATTTAATTTTGTTATAATTGCAATTTAAATAACCAAAGCATTGTTATTATTATAACAACGGTATACTTAGTCCATACTTTTAATGGCTATTTACGGTTTGTTTTCTCAAGCCTAAAATTCTTGCGAACTTAGTTCGATACCATAACAAACAGGGGATGACGAGGTGTAGGTAAACCGTAAAGGAGCTGTCACAACTTGCGATGAATAGCGTGCCGCGAGCTGCCTTGTCCTCGGCGCAGTCTCATCTGCTATTTGAAAATAAAAAAAGCAAAGGTCACTTTGAAGAGTGGCCTTTGCTTTTTCGCCATAAATGTTAATAATGCAAACTTTCAAAATGCATCCATCATTAAATTTACGCAACAAATTACATGTACTACTTTTTATAGCTGAGACGAATCTTTATGCGGTGCTAACTTTAAAGTTTCAACCACACAGCTCGCGTTCCGTAGGTAGGGAGATAATAGCAACTAAGCCATTAAATACTCTATAAAACGTACTTTTTAAAATTTAGTTTAACTGTCTACTGAAAATACTAGGTCGATAAATGCTAGTAAGTTCTGTTACATACCGGTTTCATAGGAAATGTTAATGGCGTTCCATTGCTGCGGAGGTGCTGCGCGTGACCCTCGACCTTACCGAATACTTAACGGGTTCTTGCGCGATACTCACTCATGCACTTTGATCGTCTCACTCACCTCAACCTACATAAATTAGGCGTCAATGAGCGTATGCTTTACAGAAAAGGACATGCTCACGCGCTCCTAATTTCTGCTTACAGCGTGTTCACAAACCAAAATGCATTTACATTTTTTTTGTTTATGTCCTTAATACATGGATGGATGAATATGGATATGGATGGATAGAATTGAATATTGCAATTCCGTCATTTAAAGGTTTTATTTGATCGACTTTCATTGTTCAAAATCACTTTGCACTTTTATCATTAAAACTTTGAAGCTGCATAGAACACAATTTCAGGCACGTTGTTGTATTTTGGTGGTGGCTATGTTATTTAGTGGTGTAGCATGTGGTGCAGTGTAGTGAGTGTGTACAGCGGTGTGTATGTGTGTGCAGGAAACGGGCGAGGAGCAGGCGCGCGAGAAACGCAAGCTGGAGGGAGTCACGCAGGCCAAGTTCGGTGTCAAGAACGCAGTCCTTGGGTTCGTCTTTGGCGTGAGTATCCATCTCCCCTCACCGTACACCGATCAGGTCATCTTAACGGCATCTTCTCTGAGTAATGGATGATTCTTTTGTAGAAAATCAACTCGCTGATCGACGCGAAGACTCGCCTCGTGGAAAATTTAGACAAGAAAAATATCGAGCTGAACAAACAGTACGGGATTGAAGCCCCTCAGAACGGGCTCGCTTCCTTAACCAGCGTCGTGGGACAAGTGATCGGACCGAAACTGCAGTTCCTCGCTCCCAAGCTGCAGGCTGCGTCGGGTCTACTGGGCGGGCTGTCGTCGGGCTCTAGCGGTAGCTCGGGCGGCGGCTCCGGCTCGGGCTCCGGCCTCGGCTCCATCCTGTCGCTCGTGACGTCCCTGTCAGGCTCTTCATCCGGCGGCGGCGCGGGTGTCTCCGTCGGCGGTACTGTCGAGACCATAGACTCTGATGAGGACGACTCGTGATCTGTACATTACTGCTTAGCTGCGACTCCGCGGCGCCCGGTGACGCGCCGTCTCATTAACGAGCTTTTCAAGTAGCGTGTAGTAATTGCCGTATGACGTCCAACAATCACGGTGATCGGTTTAATCAAATGAAACAATATTATATTATGTACAATAGTTTGTAGAAGTACCCAACTACTAGTAATGTGCTGACGCATAGTGCGTGCGTTTGTGATATTTGTTTAACTTTTTATATTTTTGGAACCGTATCGTAATCGTATCAGATATCGGTTAGCTCGTGTCGAGTTGGTTGTTGCACGTCGTCTCTGCGCCCGCGTCGCCGCGCGCGGCGGCCGCCGGTCGCGCCGCCTGTACAGTCCGCGTCGCGCCACACCCTGTATTTATAATGTAAATAGTGTTAGGTGAGTTTGGTGATAAATATAATATATGTTATTTTTGTATTTGTTTGTTTTTTTGCACTGCATGTGTTGCACCATAACTATTTGTGTTTATTGTTTTCACTAAAGTAAGTAAGAGAGGAGCACGCTTGTAGATAACTTTCTTTGTAGTTGTGTTTTCCCCGTATTTTGTATTTACAGCTATTGTGATTCGTCACGCGCTCTTATAAAAAATGTATATAATATGAGTCATACTTATATAAGTACGAGATTTTTTTACAATTGAATTTGAAAGTCCATCCTTAACATATTAAAGCTAGTCACCTTAGCGATATTTATTTTATGAAGTTTTTGTAATGACAGAGTATGTAATTGGTATTAGTGAAGTGTAATGGTTGCATCAGGGCGGCCTCCGCGGCGAAGGTGACCCGCTCTCGGGCGTCTTAGGCAGTCGGCGGCTAGCACCCATCTCACAATTTGATGATCATGATCTTACAATCATGTTCAGCAAGCTGAATTTGTATGACAACGATCAGGCTAAATATATAAAAATTTATAATTAAGTACTTCGAAGCGTGCATGGACGGTTATGCACCAGTTAGTTTTCATACAGTGTTTTACAAAATAAATAACGATTTGATTGGTTCAGTAATAACTAGCATAAATACATATGCTTCAATGAAATAGGTATAAACTGCTGTTTTTGAGAAATGTTAGATATTTCACAATAACATGACATTGTTTGTATATAAATCTAGATAGAAAACAGTGTGAGTAAATTTCCAATTTGAAATGGAGGTCAACGATCGCGGCATATGTCGTAAAAAATATGTGCAACTCGAGTGACCTTCCCCACGCACGCGAGCTCGTTGCGCGCTGCCCGCTGCCCGCTGCCCGCTGTCCGCTGCCCGCTGCCCGCTGCCCGCTGCCCGCTGCCCGTGTATCGCGGGCCGGCAGCCGGCCGCGCCAGCGTAACATCGCAGCAATGCAATGTGCTCCCTTCCCTATTGCCGTCAACGGGGATGGTCTGTCGCAGATATCTGATCGCGATGTAAATATTGACGATATACCGCTAACCTTACAATGTATACTTCGTAAATGTTTTGTAGTTGAATATTGCCTACCTCGTACAAGAAAACATATACTGCTACATACTGCTTGCATATGAATAGTTATTTGTACATTTTAAATATATCTGCTATAAAAACTACGCAATATTTATACGTCAATTTGTGTAAAATAATAAAATATCGTATATTAATATTAGTTAGTCTGTTCTGAGAGTTGAAATAATAAGAGTTTAAATAAAAAAAAATGAAAAGTTGACTTTGTTCCACTGAATAAAGAACAATATAGCCTCATTATTATTTTATTGATTTTAGTTTAGAGGAACCTGTTAATAAAAGTAGGGGGTAAACTGTACATCAAATTACTTCTGTAGATAAATTAAATCATATTTTTACCATTCTCCTCTCAGGAATGGAAACATTTTCTTGCATGACGGTAGCCTAATGTTAAGTAGTGACCTATAATATAAGTGTATAATCCACTGAAGAGCCTGTAGTCAGTAGCGCGGCGCACCGCATCTCTGTCGCCAGTCACAGCGTACGTCCATCTTACAACAATGCTCACTCACTCATCCACGATCGTTACCTTTGAATCATCACCTCACTTCATCTAATTTACCCTGTAGTATGATCATTTAAATAGTTATGTAGCATTCGATTCTAAAACTGTAGCAAGTACATTTTGTTTTCAAATGTTCGGGGTGACGCGACCGCATTCGAGCAAGCGCGTTCAAGTGACACGAAGGAAGTTAGGTAGAATTGGAAAAGAAGCGCGAGTGAACTAAGTGTGTTCTGTGTTTGCCGACGTGACGTCTTGCTAAAATGGTACGTGATACGACTGGGAGTCTTTTCCTGAAATAAAGAAATAAAAAATATAGATATCTTAGAAAGAAGAGGAATGAATTAGTATACCAAGCAAATTTCTTAGAATTTCAACTCTCTAAATCAAACGAAGAACTTTCAACTATGAACGAGAACAAAATATTTAGGACGCAATGACTTCTTCAATACCTAACAGTTGAGTATATAATATTTTGATTTATAATTTTAACCAAAATTCCAATAAGCACCATTCTACGAAGGGTTTGCAATAATGTAGGAAAGCGGTAGCTTTATGATTCCGGTCAAAATCTGTTACTGTTTTTGTTATAACAGTAAGTGAAAGTTTTATTTGTAGACCTTAACAAATTAGCAGCCACCAAAAATTTAGTTATATTTCAAAATAGTAACACACACTAACTAGCCCTAACTGGGGTGACACGTTGATCTCACACTTTTTCGCATATAAAAGAAAGACATCACATATACATACGTAGTACACACACACATACACACCAAGCGGAAGCGACACGCGCCACGGACGCTTGCGCGTAGCTCCAACGGGATGTTGTGTCGCAGACTGGCGTTATGTCGCCGCGCCGCCTGCTCAGCACGGCTCGCAGCACGGCGCGCAGCACGGCGCGCAGCACGACGCGCAGCACAGCGCCCAGTACGGCGCCCAGTACGGCGCCCCGCGAGAGCCGCTCGCGGGCTACGAGGCTGCAGCGCCAGGCGAGCCCGAAGCCTACGGACGATATACCAGTGTTCGACCGGAACAAGGTCAGCCTGGACTTCCCTGGGAACCTGTTTGGACCGTCCGTGTCGCTCCTTATCAAGACCACTAAGATCATCGGAGACGTTATCCAGGTAAACCTTTTAGATGCACTTACTATTTCAGTGTAAGTTTATTTAAGTTGTTCCGTATCGTGATTTTTAAAAATATAAAGAACATTAAACACAATATTTAAGGGGGCTCGCGTACAGGCAATGTTCTAGGGGAACCCCCTTATATATTTACGTTGAAATGTGTGGGAAAATTTCAACTCTCAAAACTCAGGTCGGGCCGACAGACAGACAGGCAGACGTACGGTCGGACCGCGAAGTGCTAGTAATAGGAACTTTAGCAATGAAATATATGGAAAAACAAGATGCATTTCAAAGCTAAGCCTACATTACATATTATGTTTCAGAACTCAGCGGTACGGTATCAGACCTTCCTACGCCTGTTCCGGCCGCTGTTCCGCGGGCCCTTCGAAATCAAGGGCCTGGACCCGCCGACCACCACCACGACCACCACCACCACAACCACTACGACTACAGCTGCACCGCCATCTTCAGACAATGAGATACGTCGTAGATAAAATTTAATATCTACTACGTACTTAATTTTAGCCCGTAATACATAAACAGTATAAACGGGATTGAAACTAAATTTTACTGTAGCGAATATAATATAGCGCAGTAATAGGAGCTTCCATATGATTCGTATAAAAACCTTAATTAAGCAGAACAAAATCCATAGAATTGAAGCATATTCATATTCATTGTACAACACGTGACGAAAAGCATATAAAACATATTTTACAAAAAAATGTTGTGACCGTCTTTGAGAAATTTTTAAGAGAGAGAGAGAGAGTTTTCTATAACACAATCCAGTCATAAGATTAAAAAAAAGATTCACTAGAAAATTTCCGGGAGTATTAAAAATTACTCTTTCAATACATTTTAGGAGCTCTTTTCCATAACTACGTATGAAGTCAATTAGTATTAAAACTTACAAGCATAGGTAAAGCTTCGTATTATATTTGTCTTCAAAGTATTCGTATTAAGTAGTTGTATGAAATAATCAAACAGTTTGAATAGTTTAATTTTGGGAACTAGTCTTTTGTCTTTTAATAACATTATACAATGAAACGGACACAATTATTGCAAATTTCTTATTCACAAGATTGATGCCGTGAACTTATCAGGGGCTTGTTATGTAAAATAGCACGGGATTTAACGACAGTCGAACATTTTTACACTCTACTCGTTTTCCTTTTAGTTACTTGAAATATAAGGGACATCGTCTTAGGGAAATACAGACCTTCAGATTTTTTTTTTAAAGTCGCTGTCGAAATGCGCACTCTCAATGTTTATGTAGTAAGAGAAACTTCTTACAACGAGGTTTCGTAGAATAACCACCGCTCTAAAAAAAAAAATTATTTAAGGATTAGATTTACTTGATACCAAATTTAGAAATTATCGATCATGATTTTGGGATACTTTTGATAAGTAACGAAATAATTAACAAATATAATTTTTAACCAAAAATAATTTGTTTTATTCATCATCCGTCTTAACCCTGACGGCTGACCACATCCTTTCGATCCTCTACTGATTTACTCCTAGCAAGTTTAACTGGCTTAACGACCGCTTACATTTATTTTAATAGAGAGAAGAGAGAATGAGTTGAGAATCAATTAATTACTGTTTTTTTTTTTTCTTTTTTTTTTTTTTTTTCATAAAATTAATTTGTAGTATGCTCGAACTTCAACATTTTGAGTTCTGTCCCTGTGAAAAGGAACATGCTATTACTTCGTCAACATTTAGGGCATGTCTATGCAATTAAAAATAAAAATGAATAGGGTACATCATTAAGCATAAGGTTAGGTTGTGGGTAACATTAGGTTTTGGGTTAGGTTAGGTTTTGGGTTTGCTTAAAACGGTGAAGGAAAACATCGTGAGGAAACCGGCATGTCCATGAATCAAAAAGTTCGACTACATGTGACATCTGCCAACCCGCACTTGGCCAGCGTGATGGACTATGGCCTGAACCCTCATAGGAGGCCTGTGTCCCAGCAGTGGGAACATATGTGGGCTGTTGATGATGATGAAGATGAGGTTTTGGGTTAGGTTAGGTTTTGGGTTAGGTTAGGTTTTGGGTTAGGTTAG
>NC_052110.1:107612-120737 GCF_012273895.1 Zerene cesonia
AGGTGCGAGTGGCCTTCGGGGACAATCAAGCGGCAGCCAGCGAGGACCAACAGACCGCGGCGCAGACCAACACCGCCTCCATCGATGAAATAACGCTCGACGACGCTGACGACAGTGAAGAAAATAGGAACAAAAGGTATACTGTACTATACTTATAAACGCTACAGTCGGCTGAGAGAATAATAAATAATTAATCGTATCATAATTATATTTCTGAGCGTTTCTCAATGATAATGTTCCATGTTACATATTAGCATAAAATAGTCTAATGAAAGCAAAGCATACATGAACAAAATGAATAAATAGATCATATAGGGCAGCATTAGAAAGTGGGGTTAATACGTTATCGGGCCGCGCATGACATCGAGAGCAACTCTTAGTATGATAACTCAATTCACGTCAGCATTAGACATGTCTCGGCCATTCACTGATCTCGCAACAGTTAAATTAACAATACTCTGAGAGCGAGAACGTTACTTGTCTTTTTGCAAACTTTTCAATTCGCACGATTTATTATTTCTTTATTCGCCTGTGGCTGTACAAATGATCATTTCGTTCACGTAACTTCTATTGTAACATTCAAAGCGCTACATAGACGTATTACCTAACAATAATCTATAATATGCTCTTATGTTTCATTCCAATGATTTTTGTTTCGCTAGTTTTCATATCTACTGGATACGACATGTATGTATGATTTAAATGACAAAAATAAGCTAAAATTATATCGGATATTTTTTTTTTATATTATGTTTCAAATGCTTTTTCTCGCATTTTATGAACCTTAATTATTTTGTACGCTAGGTGGATTGGCTTCGATATATCCTTCTAATCCAAAACCGTAAAAATTACCTTTCGCGTCCACTTAAAATATGTTCTAATAAATTTTCAGGTTCTTAAGCTTCGGAGGCGGAAGCTCATCAGGCGGAGGTTCAGGCAACTTCCTCTTTGACGTCGTCAGAGTATGTATTTAAAGGCTTACCTCCTCCATGTGACCCTTCACTCTATTTCTATAATCTTTCTTCTTCTTCCTCCCATTACATTCATCCTGTAACATCTACTGTAAGAGAGCAAAGGAACCCAGTTCACATTTAATATGCAAGAAGTTATGCGATATCATCATCTCTCATGTTCATAAAAAGAAGCATAGTACATACTAGCTGCAGATTTAGTCATCATTATTTTACATGATTAAACCGCTCCTGATCACGCGGTGTCATTTAAATTTATAAACTAAATGGAAACGACAATGCTGAAATCTAATAAAAATCAATTGAATAGTTACCGTTTAAAACTCATTACAATGCCGCAAGGATTCAAGGAGGCAGTGGTCAAAAAGTTGGTTTGTGTGCGAATGTGAGACGATGTTGCAGCGTCCGGCAGAAATGGTAGCTCGCGCGGCGGGAACAGCCTTCCGTCTGTTTGCGGGCACGGACTCGCTCAACGTCGGCCTCACTGCCTCGCATTCCGCCACTCTGGACCCTAATGATCCACAAGTACACACAAATACAAGTCTATTTAGAGTGGAATTGCCTCCCGTTCGGCCAAACAAACTTGTCTAAACTCAATACTGTGGTCTCGATTAATACTTGTATTTAATTGAATAAATATCAAGACTTCAAATTTTACAAAATCACGATAAACAGTCAATTCTACTCTAAATATAATGAATATAGACCATCACACGGGCACATACATAGGTACTAGAAACACAAACACAGTGTAGTTGTTAGTTGTTGGTAGTTGTCGCAGATCGTATGGCGGTTGCTGCTTAGTGGAGTATCGTAGTAGTTGGCTGTAGTTAGACTTTTCGACTAACTTTTTCTTCTTTCTTTACTAACATTCTACTCTTGTAGATTTTCTAGGTTATTTGTGTAGTAAAAGACGTAAATGTAGTGTAGTACTTAGAGATAAGTTTTGTAAACAGGTGATGTAAATACGTACCAATGTAAATTATTATAATAACCCTGTACATACAAAATACTGTATTATTGAAGTAAAAATTGCTTAAAATTGACAAAGGTAACTTGATACAGCTCACACAGCTCATAATTTGACATAAATTCTACAGAAGTATTTATATTGCAAAGCAGTATCCTCAACGAGAAGTAACTGACGATTGTACAAGAAATTAATGTAAAGCCTGGTGTTCCAGCTGGTCGCGGGCTCATCATCCGGGGCATCATCCGGCGGAGACGCGGCCGCTGAGGGTGAGGAGGGAAAGGGCGACAACCTCACGGAAGGAGTGCCCGGCCCCATCACCAGACTGTTCATCATCGCCAACCGCGGTATCGCGAACCTCATCCAAGACCTCATCCTCCGCATCGCACAGACCTCCGAGAGGATAGTCAACTTCAAGGCGCGATTGATCACTTCCATCATTTAAATTCGCTCGCCTCTAGAACAAATTGGGCGGCAACCTGATCAGATCTTCGCTTGAATGGAATGCCTACACAAATACTATTTAAGAAATACTTTCCCATTCCTAGATAAGTTATTAGTGTGCTGTGATACTACGACACTTGTAAATTATCAACCATGCTTCTTTTCGAAGTGAACTTTGACTTTTATATTTTTATATTGCCTCTATTCGGATCGAAATCTGATCAATGTAAGGCCGGTTGAGAGCTGCCGCGACACGTTCTCCAAAGCTTGACTGAACACGAGAAATCAAATCCAGCTTCTCGACTTTTCATATATTTGTTAAATAGGACTTTATAGAACTTGTGCTCCGGGTGTGCATTTATGCTTCTGTTTATGTTATTTAAGTTATGTATGTTTTGGTGGCGCGGTGTTAAGCTCGCTTACGTTGCATAACGGAATACTAAGTTCTATTAAGTTGAGCGCCGACACCGGTTTCCCATTTGCTATTTATATAATTTAATGTTATCGAAAAGCATGTTTAGCTGGATATTTAAATAGTGAGGTTACAAGAGCACTGCAAATTATTTAGATATAAATTAATCAGTGAAAGTTGTTTAGGTTGTGACCTATATTTATTGAGAGGCTAGGCTACTCGTAGCGCACCACATTTAATAAATGGTGATATCAACTCTGAGTACCTTCAATGCGCATCGGAATCAACGTGCCCACAAAATAAATAATGTTGAACAAAACAATTGTGATATTTATAACAAAAATAACAAGACTTATGACAAGTCTCCAGTTTTAGTGTGAATACAAAAGGTACGCTAAAATGGAAAGCACTTTTGGGTGGTAGACAATCACAAATAGTTTCCAGTGCTATAAAAGTGACATAGGGCAGACTGTGATCGAGTTCCCGTGGGCACTTCGGCGGAGAGGCGGAGGCGGCAGGCTTCTCGTTAGCGTAAGGTTAGCGTAAGTAGGTCTGGGGACGGCGGCGCCGTCTTGCTCAAGCTTTTTATAATGTGACATTCTCGATTCGTTTTACGTTTGTAAATATGTATTATAGCGGAAATTTTGTGTTAAATAAAGGAATAGTTACTAGTTATCACAGTCTTTTATTGCTATTGCCTTGCCAAAAATCCCTTAAATCTGTAGTACGAAAAATTAGAAACTCAATTTTTGTATCATGTTTGCTTTCACGGTTGTAACACTGTCGCTACTCGTTCTGATTAAGAAAGAAACATACTTCTTTATATAACACGTGAACATAGTGTAACTTTAACGTATACATGTATTAAAATTTACGAGTAATTAGTAAGAAAAGAGTCAATAAGCTTTGCCATACAACCAACGTAGCATCTTCTATGTGACATCTTAGTGTTAGATCGAGGTAGGTGAGGTTTGAAGGACTTGGTTGCAAGTACGCGTGGTCCGCGCGGCGCATGGTACCCTGGCTTCTTCACTCTACACAGAAGAGCCGTGTCCGCCACACGCGGCATTTGTATTGACTTTTGGAGAATACACATCTCCAAAGTACTGACGCTAGAAATAATGTTCAGATTATCCTAAGACTGGACGTATGATATTAGCAAACTAGATCATATTATACTTACGCATGAATCATGTGAATAGCGTATTAGTATAAAATTGTATCAAATATTACAACTATTTTATATCAATTGCAATGTTAAAATAACATGTTGATTTGACTTTGTCACTTAAAATTTTCGACTAAAAATGAAAATTATAAAAAATGTTAATTTGTCTACTGAATCATAATCGTGATGCCTTACAACTTTTCAAAATAAAACCTTAAAATCATAAAAAGATGTTAAGTTTGTTAATTTATGAGTAAATATTTTAAAGATGTAGGGGGTAAGCTCAGAAACTTAAGGCTTTAAAAAACATTTCAGCGTTGGTTTTCTACGTTATTACTATGTGCCATCGGATTTTTATAAGAACCACGGACCACGCGAGGCGAGGGCGAGTTTACAATTTCGTTCGTACAATTTTTTTGAGACAATCAATAAAGAAGCATCAAGCACTGTAATACAATATTATACAGTGACTGTAGTGTATCATGATTAAATGTGCGTGAAAGAAAGTAAAGCGTTATGTTTCTAGTGCATGTGCGGCTGTAATCGTAGACGTAATTTACTGGCTACCTCCATTATGATGAAACTGTCCGACGCATGTATTGTGTTGCTCTGCACTGGTGCCGAAATTCTTATCCATCTAAAAAAGTTTTCTGGCAACGTTCAATTCAATTCATTTCTTGGGTCGCAATTTTGTTTATGCACAATTCTGCCAATGTCACCTTGGATTCTGGGAACGTTAAAATTGCAACACAGATTTAAGTGACAACTGACAACTGACAGGAGACAGTAAACGCTGGTATGATGACAATTGACAAGTAATGTCATTTAAACAAATTATACCTTATTTTATTTCCGAAACAGGAAAATATGTTTTAGAGGAACAGATTTAAAATATTGTAACATAATATAATAATAAAATTTAAAATAATATTTTTCGTGAGATGTTGTAAATAAGTCCTCGCAATGGCTTTATATGAAGGAATAGCACTTATACAAGAAAAGCAGGCAGTAGTATTGGATCTTGGTACGGATTATACAAAGTGAGTTATAATAAATGAAGTAGCTAAAATATATATTTACTTTCTACACAAAAGGTCGCCGACGCTCTTGATTAGGATGTAACACACCAAATTCTAAAATGTGTTCTAAGACAACAATTTGCTATCAAATAAAAATAATACTTGCAATCTGTCGAAAAGTTGAAGTTACATTGAGAACCTCTTCCGTTTTTGGATATGTTGGTTCAAAATAATACATTCGATATCCTTTTTTAACAATATTTAGTTATTTTCTTTTTAATAGTAGTGAGTAATGTAATGTAATGGATCGAATGTTTGTTTTCAATTGAATTAAAAGAAGGTGGAGGTTCTCATTTCAACTTTATTAATTTTTTGTTACCTTGAAATTTACGATTGCTTTTAAAGCTGGTGCCATGCCAAGCTGCCATGTGGACCCATTTGGTCTAGTTCAGATAATGTCAAGGCATTTTAGTTGTATGTTAAAAATAAGTATTTGTTAACAAAAATAACAATGGTTGTATGAATATTTAAGGTTTGGTTTCACTGGCGAGCCCGCACCAAGATGCATAATTCCATCTCAGTTCTGGTGTCCGACCGAGCGGCGCAACAAACGTGTACACGACTACCGCACCACAGAGGAGCTCTACGACAACCTGGTGCATATGCTGCATCTCTTGTATTTTAGGTAGTTATCGTAGTGTAGTATGTTAGTTGGTGAAGACAGCAATATGATGTTAGGTTATCGGTGACCCATTGACCATTGTTTTAGCTGCCAATTACAATTGTGCTCATTATAAAAAAATGGTAATAATTTTATTGGACAAAATAAATTTGTTTTATATAAATCAGAATTAGATATAAGTTGTCAAGTCATATTTGTAAGAGTTGTAATTAGTTGATTGATTTTATGTGATTCTTTTTAAGTTTTATAGAAAATTTATAGTATTTTTAAACAAAACTTAAAAAAAAATTTAACACAATGTATTCATTGTATTGAAGTGGGAAGCATGTTTATGGGAAAGATATGATGTGTTCTAGACATGTGCTGGTCAACCCTAAGGAGCGCAAAGTGGTGGTGGTTGAGTCACTATTCACCACCACACAGTTCAGAGAGACACTGGCTAAAGTGCTCTTCATGCATTATGAGGTCTGTCATTCAAATTGTTTTTTTTTATTTTAATTTTTTTCATTTTATTTAAATTCAGAGTTTTAATTTTTAATCAATTAAACATAGTACTATCTACTCCTTTAAGCTTGCCATCTTGATTAATTCTAAAAAATAAGTATTTATTAGAATTTCAATCAAATAATTTTTATGTTTTTCTTTTTTTCTTATCCATTGCAAATAGGCAATCAAAATGTCAAACCTATTAAGAATGTTAGCGTAGAGCTGACGTTGTTTACGTCATCGATCAAAATATCGAAATAACTCTTACTTCTATTCGCGCTGTTATGTAAATGTGTATGTAACTACTATGGATAATCGTGAGTACACTGATGGCGCGGCGGGCAGGTGTCGGGCGTGACGTGGTGGGACAGCGCGCGGCTGAGCGCCGCCACGCTGGGCGCGCCCGTCGCGCTCGTCGTCAGCCTCGGCGCGCGCGACGCGGAGGTCGTCGCGGGTGAGTCGCACGAACACCTCACTTATACTTCTCTTACTCGTCTTACTCGTGACATGGTAAAACGTAATCCCTCTAATACTGCTTACCATTTTGCGCATTATTCTTCACTAGGTTATAATGTATCGAAGTGTTACCGTTAGATTACATTCGCCGAAAAAATTTCAACTGTTTGAAGGTTGTCTTGGATTGTCTTGCAGGTGCATGTGTGCATTATGCCGCACCTAAGCTGGGTTAGCTTCATTGCTGCATTATCTATTATCTATTTATCGTTCAACTATTAAAGGAATGCAATTTCATAATTTGAAAGTGTCACTTTGAAGATTATTATGTACCGTGTCGGATCATGTATTTTTTATATACACTGCAACAAATATACACTCGGAATTCGTATAGTGTATATATGCTCTAGTTCTGTTAGTTTCAAGTTTAATTTTTCCTAAAAAAATTATCTATAATTTATGTTTTATACTGTTGATGGAACTGCATCTAGAGTTATTATTTAAAAAAAAAAAGTGAAAGGCACTCAATTCACTAGCTTCACTTTAATTAATTTTTATTTTTATTTTATTTGAAAAAAAAAATTCTTGGGTACACTTCGTCAGTTATTTGTAGAGCATTTACCTTTTTTTTCATTGTTCCCTGTATTATATTATATTATATGTTAACTATCGAATACCATCCTGTCCGCAGTGGTGCACGGCGTGCCGGTGGTGCACGCGATGCAGTCGCAGCCGCTGGGCGCGCGCGCGCTGCACGCGGAGCTGGCGCGCCTGCTGGACGAGGACTGCGGCCGCGAGCTGCACCTCACCGACCAGGAGCTCGAGGACATTAAGGGTACGCTGCATTCAATTGCTTCGAATACTTTGTGTCTTTGAGCTGTGCTCATCGGTACCATTTAACTTGGTTAGAAAAATGTTACTCGTTGTCTTTATAAGAGTTTTTTTTTCTGTTATCAAATCGAAAATATGAAAACACTAATCCTCAATTAAGCAAATTGAGTCGGTATTAAATTAGAATTTTTAACAATTTACCCTTAGAAAATACTGTATCTTTATATGTACATTTTATTTTTTTACTCACCCTCCTCTTTTAAAATGTTTCTCTTTTTCATGGTAGTTTGTAAGTGATCACTGCCTAGCGATGAGACCGCCATTTGTGCATATTTTCTCTTTTGTTTGTCTTTTGTCTCTGCTTTTATGTAAATTTTGTGTGCAATAAATTATTATCTATCCCATTATCCATTTTAACATATCTAATTTAATAGTATTTGAAATCATCAATATATGAATACATTTAAAATATGTATTAAATAAATAAATAAATATGTCCACAATTTATTGTTTTATTCCTGAATATTATGTAGTAAGTAATTTTCGGAATTTATACATATGTATTGTGCAATGTATTATGTATACGACATAACTATGCCGCTACTACTGCACACGACTGTACGACCAGTACATACCTCTATCGAGTGAACTCGGTGCACCCCCCAGTGCGCACGTGCTTCGTGCCGTCCCGCAAGCTGGCGCTGGAGCTGGGCGACGAGGCGGCGCTGCGCTCCGTGCGCGGCGCGGAGTGGGCGCGCGCGGGCGGGGCGGGCGGCGCGGGGGGAGCGCTGCGCGTGTCGGGGCGGGCGCGCGCGCTCGCCGCCGAGCCGTTGTTCGCGCGCGACAACGAGCTCGCCTCGCTGCCCGACGCCGTGCTGCAGTGTATACAGATGGTGAGACCGAACACATCGACACACACCCGCACATTCACACACTTCTTTCATCTTGTGACACACGCTACCTCTGCACAAATTTTCAGCCATATCGGTTAATCTGTTTTGAGTTATAAATAGTGTAACTAACACCACTTTCTTTTATATATATAGATTTTCTTGCATTTTATGATTTGTACTATAGGTGAGAGTCGGTATAAAATGTATATTCAATCTTATAAACACGGCATATTTTTTAAACTATCTTGCTCAAATCAAGATTATGAAGGTTTTGTTGGAACTTGAAATTGTCAAAACTAACTAAGTAGGTATACATTACAACTTTTATACAAAAAATGCACATTACAAATATTAAACTAACAACAAACGATTTATTTTTATTGAGCTGATTACCTTTTGCCCCGGTTGCCTAGAAGAAATTAGTGTTTAGTGATATTAGGTGGCCTAATAAATATACTGTATTTTTGTATAGAATCGTAATATAATTTCTTTTATGTATAGTTTGATTAAAATTAAAGAGTTAAATCAATAAATAAATAACACCGCTAACATGATCATATCTTAATTATTATTTTCCAATAAGTGTTAACGTGTAAATTGATTTGATTTTTATAACATTTCATAGATGGCGCTGTTTCAAAATAATCTTTGTACGATTAACATTAATTAAGCTATGTTTTTCTGCCCTAGTTACTTAAATGGCGTAGTCTTTTAAAGCGTAAAGCTAGATAATAGCATGGCTTACTCAAAAACAACATTTAAACATGCATCCTGAGTCGTTAGATAACACGTTTTCTTAAAATGCGTAAGAAAAATAAAGGTTTACAGCTCAACTAGACTTCTTAAAGAAGCACTTTTGAATTGTCACAACACAGTTTTAACATTCACCACCGGTTCGGAAAGCAGTTTCTACTGAGAAGAGCCGGCAACAAACTTTCACTCTGGAAAAAAAATACCCCAAGTCATGATCTTCTGACGCTTTTGAAAATTTGTAGTTGTGTAATGAATTACTTTGCAGTTCTTTGACCTGGTTCACGGCTTACTAATCGTACATTTTTTAATAGGCCAAAGCGTTCTTTTGAAGCGGTGTATAATTTCTTTTAACGTTATAAAAAAAGGCCTATTTCCTTCTCCTCGCCCTTCCTAGTCCATTCCTTCTTTCCAGTCATCAATCCTTTCCTTATCCCTTATCCCTTAAAAGCGGGCAGCACATTCCAGAGGTCTGAGCCCCTGCGAATGTTCATGGGCGGTGGTGATTGTTTACCATCAGGCGAACCACCAGCTCAGTTGGCCGCTATGACAGTTAGTCAGTGCTAAGTTTCAAGAAGTTGTGTAACGATTTAGTGTCCCATCGACACGCGGCGCGCGCTGGCCGAGAACATCCTGGTGTGCGGCGGCGGCGCGGCGCTGCCCGGCCTCGCGCCGCGCCTGCGCGACGAGCTGCGCCACCTCGTCACCCTGCCGCCCTACAAGTGAGTCAAACATACACACACACACACACGTTCGATAAAATTTGAAATACATGGGTAAATGGGTACGTGTTTTTTCAATGCTAAATTATGTATTTTCTTTTATTGGCCTCAGACCTATAAAAATAAAGGTTACGCTGCTTGATAACCCGCCGACTGACATCTCAGTTATCTTTAACCGCTGCATAAATGTCGCTGATGGCAGGGACCGGCTGCAGATCAGCACGTTCAAGTTCCACACGAGCCCGTGCTCGCCCAACATCAGCGCGTGGGCGGGCGGCGCGCTCGTGGGCGCGGCGGACGGCGGCGCGCGCGCCGACCAGCGCGACGCCTTCCTGCGCCGCCCGCGCCTGCGCGACTGGGCCTGCCTGCTCTCCAACACGCGCGACGCTGCGCTGCCGCCCTAGGCACGCGCACACGCGCACGCGCACTCGCGCACACGCACACAGGCACACCCGCACCCACTCACTTACACGCAAACGCTGCCCTGGACCACACTTGCTTGCTTTTGTTATTACGCCTACACGTCACTTCCAAATGACAAACACCGCGTGTGACATTTGTGCTCCAGCAAATTCATATTGTAAATTGAAATCATGCTGAAAATGTACACAATTCATTTAGACTCAGTGTGTATTGATTTTATAAATTACCTATTTATAACTGTCTCCTCATAGGTAAATTTAATTTTAAGTTCAATCGTTGATTACTTATAATCTT
This sequence comes from Zerene cesonia, assembly GCF_012273895.1. Lineage (NCBI taxonomy): Eukaryota > Metazoa > Arthropoda > Insecta > Lepidoptera > Pieridae > Zerene > Zerene cesonia. Next base: position 118,131 of record NC_052110.1, read on the forward strand.
AGATTTTGCAAATAGACTAGTATAGTTCATCCAACTTTTCTAACAATAATATTGTTGGCCACATAGACTTAGACATAGGCATAGATTTTAAAAAATACAGTGCATAGACTTTTAAATGCATATACGATAAATGTTTGTAATATGGATCTATATATACCTTAAGACTAATAAGAAAAAAATAGGAATAATTTTGTAATTAAATAAGTACTAATATATTGTGCAATAAAAATATTTTATTTCACCCACCTAAAACCCTATTAAAAATTATTTTTGTATGATTATTTCGTTGTATTTAACTGTAGAAAATCTATTCTGTGAATATAAAACAAAGTCGTATTGGTGCCTTCCCTACGACTTGTATTTGAATCGACTTCGATCGACAAAGTTTTGAAAACATTGCAAAAGTTCTGCCCGGATGGGGCCGTATAGATTATTAAATGAAAAAATTTTGTCATGAAATTAGACAAAAAAGTATTTTTTAGTAAAAAATGTCGAAAGTTATCCAATGTTGAACTACCAACAGTTTTTACTAATAGTGAAAGCGGGCTACTGAGCTTGTGGTTCGCCTGATGATAAGCCATCACCACCGCCCTTGAACATTTTCAGGGATTGCTCGTTTTAAAGGGTAAAGGATAAGGATTTATGACGGTAATAAAGGAGTGGACTGGAAAAGGTGAGGAATAGGATACCTCCCGAACAAAACAGTAAAAAGTGAAGTCCCGTGTCCCCATACTATAGGGCAGATGATATACATTTGTTTCACTGGTCGATTTTCTTTATGGACAAGTACGTGGTAAGCCTTCTGTGTCCTGTCAGACCGAGACATTTTTTTACGTCCCCACCGGGAATCGAAGCCAGGACCCCTCGGTTCTAAGCTCACGCGTTAACCACTGTACCAAGGAGGCGGTCAAAACAATAACATGCTACTATTTCACATCGATCTTCTATGGGGGTAGCACCTTCCCCGGTGCGAACTGGTCCAATTGGTTTCGCAGCCTGCTCGACTTTGATGATTCGTTTAATTGTGAAATCTAATTTGTTCGGACTCCTAATGCCTGAAACGAACGACAAAAGCATATTCATTGACGTAGAAATACTATCATCACAATGACTACCTTAAATCATGATAGGATAAATTACTTGCATGTTTATTTTTGAATTGGCACTAAAATCATCAATCAAACATATAAGACTAGCAAACCCGGCGAACTCCGTTTCGCCACCAGATGGTTTCGTTTTTCCCGCTTTTCTGTTGAAATTTTTCCGGAATTTTCTTTGCTCTAAACCTCACGGAGCCTGAGACCTTTCCAACGAATGCAAAACCCTGGAAATCGGTTGGTGCGTTCTGGAGTTATAGCGTCAGGAAGGAAAACCCGACTTATTTTTATATAGTAGATTTACTTGAAGTATTTGGTAATTGATCATGAATGCGGTTAGTAAGTTAAGTAATTAAAGTTTAAAATCGCCACTTATGACTACAAAGGAAAGGGAGCGGCAAGCCTGCTGATGTTTGGTTGTTTTGAAAATCTTTGGTATATTTTTAAAGTGAAAGTCCTAGTTAATCCGCTTATTACACTACTATCAAATAAGAAATTATAAGTGCAAAAGAATGTTCGGTTGTAACCTGTGATAACATAAAATTCGCATTGAAATTAGAAATTTAACTCTTTATAATGTAAATTTCTAACTTAAAAATATTAAAGTTAATATGATTACATTTTCCTTAATGCGTTTCTAATAAGTTTCTAAATGATTCAGTCAGTAAAAAACCAACCGGAATTCTAAATATAGGTGCTAATCGTTGAATGCGATTACACATTCCTAAACTTACTGACGATTAAATTTAGTCAAATATATTGAGTGTAGTGTAGGTAATAAGGCTGCAAGAACGAATATCGTGTAAAACTGAAATCATGAAATATTATAATAATAAGCCTATAAAATATTATTCTGATGTGGCAATTAGTTACATACATACATATACAATAATGTGAGTGAAAAATCTTTTTGTTCTACTAAAGAATATTTTTTGGTTTTTATTATTGTATAAGACATGTATGAAGCGCTTATTAAATCCTATTGCATCTAAGAAATACATTTCATAAATTTTATTCAAATTGATATTGATTATAAAATGCTTTAACAACCTACGTATTACGTAGCTATCATCATATTGATTTTTTGGATAGGGAAGCACTACGCATGATTACGGAAAGTGATTGTCACTCTGACGTATATGTCATTGTGAGAAAATTGACAATTTCCTTGTCGGTATCACTAAATTCTTCATTTCTACAATAATAGCGTTTTTAATCTACGAATAACCTTTGTAATTCACAATCAGTTAAAAAAAGCAGAAAAACATGTCGGAAGCAAAAACAGTGGTTGCAGGGATAGTTAACTTTTTAAAACAACAACTCGAAGCGTTGAACGTCGACTCCCGGGAAAGCGTAGAAGTCGCCGTGCAGTGTATCGAAACTGCCTACGACTTAACACAGGAAGAAATTTCAAAGGGAGTAGATCTCTTACAGCTCGTCAGGCAGCAGAGCGGCAACGCGGGCGCTATCCAAGCTGAAGCCGAAAAGTTGAAAAACGAAGGCAACGAAT
>NC_052110.1:121737-124694 GCF_012273895.1 Zerene cesonia
ACAACGAGTCCTACAAGGAGAATCTGCGCCTCACCGAAGAGAAGCTCGCGCGCAGCGAACGACCGGCTATGGATCTGGGAGGCTTACTTCAAAACCCATCGCTATTAAATATGGCCACAGAGCTCCTGTCCGATCCAAACATGCAGAATCTCATTTCAGGCCTAATGGATAACAATAGTGGTGCAAATGCTCCCGGTGGAGTGAATGCTTTACTGGAAGCCGGACAAGCTCTGGCTCAACAGATGCAGGCTGCAAACCCTGAGCTGGTGGAGCAGTTGAGGAGGCAGATGCACCCACAGGGCGGTCAAGGTGGAAACCCACAGCCACCAGCACAATAAATTTATTTACCTATATATATCGATAAATCGATTTATCCAGCTAAGTGTTGACTTGCCACGTCGCAACCAAATTAGCCCTAATTTTATTTAGTTTCTTACATTAAAATATATTCAATATTATGAGAATGTAAAATATTAAATTATTCTTTCGAGTGCTCACTATTAAATATTTCAAAACTTTTTGATTTTATTTATTACAAGAAAAAAATATGTTCCGTCTCTTGCATTTATCAATCTGTGAACTATGTTAGTTAGGGCAAAATATATCACTGCATATTGTGCAGTTTAGTGAATAGGAGTGAAACTATTCATATTGTGTATATTCTATACATTACTGATAAAATGTATGTTCAGGTCATCAAAATTATACTTAGATATTAAGACTATGATAATTGGTGTTGAATAAATATCTCCAAAAAAAAAATATTATTCTTTTCTTTACATTATGTCCATCAAACTGTATTATGTTTATTTCATCAATATTTCATTCATATGTATAAATGCGAAAGTGTTTTTTTTTCTTAATTGTTTGCAGTTTACATTGCTTTAGTGTTAAATAGTTTTAAAAATAAAATATCGTAAAAAACATGGTTAAAATGCGGATTCTTAATTATTTGGAATATTTGAAAGCGAGTGAAACGTTGTTAGCGACCGCCAATTGATCGACGCAGGAAATGTTTCAATAAAAATATTTAACCTGGTACCTGGTAGTCTACACACTTACTATTATAATCTTCTAGCAACAATACCGACATTATAGTGGTAGGTATATATGATTTCTCTTATCAACATACATAATCTAAATATATCTATCTGCACTAATAATATTTAGCTAAAGAGTTTACTTAGGTACCTCAGGAACCTATTTCAAAAATTCTTTCACCGTTGGATATATTAACCCTGACTGCTAATTGCTGTAGGATATATAACATGTACCAAGTACGAAACCGTGGCGGGCCGCTAGGAGTTAGGTGTATAATCGTCATACAGGAATTCGCTTAACACGAAACAGAAATCCTGGTTTCAAATAGTGATAGCAATTTAACAATTAGCCATTACCAAAAAGAATTGCTTATTTTTTTCTTTAATAGAACAGCATTGTTTTGCCGGGAGCAGTAATCTCTATCTCTTGCGATGTATCTTCTCCAAACCTCGCTAAGAACAGTTTTATCCTTTGCTAATTGTAGTATAGTGTATACTTAGTAGTACCAGTAGGTATATAAGTGTGCTTTGTAGTTTTACTTCTATTTTAGAGTTTTAGATTTCGAAAACATGAATGATGTTCTGAAGTCGGTCGTAGTTTTGTAAGTAAATTAAATTTAAAAGTAGTTCTGGTGAACGGAGTGTTTTCTATACCTCTCCTAATATAACCCAGGCGAAATGATTATTTTGTGGGTAATGTAAGGGAAATGAAACAGCAACATTTATTTCTTACCTATTTATTACACTCTGTGTATAATTTATGATAAATACATTTACATAGTTATATTTTATGTACATACAGTAGCAAAATGTAAAAATATGTCGTGTCTTTTACAGCGCAAAGTGGCGCTCAAAAAGGCGCGAACACACATTCGAAAAAAAAACATAACCATAAAACTTTTTTATTTACATAAAGACCCCTCGGATTAGAGACAGATGTAAGCGTTCGACTATACAATACACATAACGATATTATATTTATATGATTGCGATGTCTACATTTTCAAAATTACTTGAATGCAAAGGCACTAGGAATTGTTCAAGTTCAAAGTAAATGCTGCAAATAATTGTCACGTGTGGGTTTCAGTGGGCAGGCCTATACTAAGTACACAGAGAATAACGTTAACTCGCTTCAGTTGATTCACTTATATCCAGTTTCTCTTGGACTTTGGAATTTAGGGATTTATTTATTATTTATTATACTCATTAGTTATAGGAACAAATTATATTTAAACAATATTGGTTAAAGTCAATGATCGGGTACGCTAGGGAAATGATAAAATTAAATAATTTTCATAACGCTCGTAAATAAACTTTACGAATAAAACAATTTAAAGCACCAAATTAAAATATGACTGAATAAATTAAGTAAAAACTAACTAGATAACATAAATAATTATAATAAAGTTACATCGGCGACCGTCTCTAAAGTAAAATAACTTTTATAAAACTATGTTGTCTTATTATTTTCTCGTATAAAACGATTGAACTAATGCAGACGTCGCAGATATGTTGCAGTTAGCGCGCCCGCCCGCTGGACACGCAGCGTCAACATTTGTTCGGATACTCGCTCGCGCAATCGATGCTTCCCACACAAACAATTTCGGAAAAATACAGGATTTTAGCACAAAGAAATATGTTGAAGCGACAGTCTTATCCATCAAGTATTATGCCATCAGCCCACGTGGCGGGGCCACGGCTCACTAAAGTTACATTAACGGTTGCACTTCCCCGGGAAGTAGGCTCGCGTTTCGACCGCTGCTTCAACAATATTCCCATCTAGCGGACGATGGAACAATAAAAAAGCTAAATTTTCAAAATTGTGCACACATCTACTGATTACGAAAAAGCCGAGAAGAACATTGAGTCTGCAGAGGCCGAAACGCGACACAGTGAGCGACGCTACGTCCCTAGAGC
>NC_052110.1:125694-166587 GCF_012273895.1 Zerene cesonia
GGCGGGGGCGGCTAGTTGCGCTTGGAGGGCGGCACGAGGTGCGGCGGCAGGTCGGAGGGCAGGTCGTGGCCGTCGATCTTGACGCGGATGAGGTGCATGGCCAGCGCGAACTCCTCGTCGTCGAGGAAGCCGTCCTTGTCGATGTCGGACAGCTTCCAGATCTTACCCAGCACCGAGTTGGGCAGCTTCGATTTCACCATCTCCGTCTTGGCCGCTGTTGGACAAGGGACACTTGAAGCGAGACGCGACACGAGATGCCGCGAGACCCGACACGTATTCGGCTATAGACACCCTCACACGTTAAGGGTTGCTGTTTCATTATTCAAATTATACATTTCCTTACATCGATTCACTTCTTTTATTAACAAGGAAGGAAGATATATTTTATATGTTTTTTAGTTTATAATGAATCTCATAAAACTGTCAAACTGGAGTTAAGTTAATATGTTTGAATAAATTCCGAATTTATGTGTCGGATCTTACGGCATTAGTTTAAGGTATCGACAGATGTGTTACATGCGATAGATACAGATAGATAGAGATAAAAAAGTAGCGTTAAATACTTCAACCAACTCACTAAAAGCTTGTTACTTATGTAAAACCCTATCTAATGAAGTCTGTAAAGAATAGGATTAGTAAAAAAAATAATTAAATTATAATAAAAATGCTTAAGATCTACTGAAAAAAAAAAGATCAAAGAAGAAGAAGTTTTTAGATAGTACGAAATTGTCTAAAAAACTGGAGAAACATGTATCATATTTTGTTAGCCACAAAATTAGCTTAAACCTAGAAAGAGAGCATACAGACGAGAAGGGCATCTTCTACTAAACTTATATCAATTCATTTGAAGTTGTCCAGAAAATATTTGATAATATTAATTATATTTTGGCGGTTGAAAAGATGCAAGACGGAATGAATTCGCACAGTTTGCTGTTGGGGCCCGTACGCCAGGGTCCTCGCCTGCTCGAGCCAACCTTCCGCTGACTTCGAGACGGTAAACTCGAAATACATTTTATTCGTAAATATGTAAGCGACACTTTTGAATGTTAAATCTATTAGAACTATCGTCATCACCAAGTTAACGAAAAGATAGAAGACGAGTTTAATATTAAAACAAATGGATGCAACAACTCCTCTAACGGCAGGAACAATTTCACGTTCTGTGCTATCTGAGCGGGAATCGACGTTTTCATTTCTAGATTCGGGTCGAGAAGCTTCCTCCGGCTCGGTGTCATCGTCCGTGCCGACCGTATCGTGCAGACTGTGTATGGAGACGCCCCCGGACAACCTATCTGCATCGGTCGAGGCTTCATGTAGCAAGTACTGCGTAATAGAGGAGCAATTTTGCGTGGCGAGCGCCAAGACGCCGGTGAGTGTATCGAGAGCGTCGCCGGCGGCGCGCCGCGCGCACAGCTCGGCCGCGCGCGCGCAGCACAGCGTGGACGAGAGCAGCGCGCGCAGAGCCGCCCGCCTGTGGGACAGAGCTAGCGTACCCGCGCCGGTGACCTTCCCGTCGATGGGGTTGAGCGACTGGAAGATCTGGTCGTAGCTCGGCTTCTCCTTGCTGCAGATCCACTCGGGGTCGCCGTGGCCCGCGTCCACGCCCTCGCCGCGCCCGTACCCGAACGGCGACACTTGGTCCTCCACGCCTTCGAACGCGCCGCCTGGAAACATTTTAGGCACTCGTTAATATATATCCATCGTCCATAATACATACTCACTTCTTTGATCGACGAGCTCTTTATTCTAACTATTTAAATTTATTAAAGTATTCTCAATACACCCTGCTCAAAACTACTTTCATACACAGAATCAATTCCAAAAACTATAATTATAAGTATAGTATAGTTATATAAACATAGTAACGAAAAAAAAGGAGAGTGCGAGTCGCACTCGCCACCTTAGTGTAACCCTTAGGATCCATAATATATATATCTAATATAGCATAAAAATAAGCTAAAGAGCAAGAAAATGGTCACCCTTCCAACCGTACTAACCGTACTAATCTCGCCAAAATTCCTTAAACTCAGTTTTATTATTTGTTGTTATGTTATAACCCGCAATCGAAATATATATGTTTGTAACGTTTTCATGCAAAAACTGCTGGACCGATTTCATAAAAAATAACGGAAATCTTAAAACATAAGTTATCTAGATGTAGAGTATACTATAACTGTCAATACTTTACTAGTTTTAGTACCGTGTGTTTCATATATTATGCGATAAGTAATATCTCAAATGACATCCATATTCTGCACAGTCAAACTGATCATTTAACGAGTAACGCAACGGTTATGACAACGCTATCGGAGTAAATCGGCGTTTCTTTAATTTATAGCTGAATGCCGCTAAATTTCGTTTCTTTCCACTAGTACATAGATACAATGGTTTTATCATTCAAATATATTGATAAAGCAATTTTAAAAGTAACCGAGAGATTGTCCGAGTTGATAAGTGCAAAATAAATACACACCGCGATCTACTTGCAATTAAAATTATGTAACAGATTATCCGAAACGATTTCAAAAGAAACGCGGCTTATGCAATGACGACACACTTCCAGTTACCAGATCTTATTTCAGTGTCGATTGCAGTACTATTTGGACCTGAGAAATATCAAAATAAAATATGGAACAGTGCTTTATGCGAATAAGACACAATGAGAAATATACAAATATACGAGTACGTAGTTATACGATATCATATTAGCTTGGTACCTGATGGGGGTAACTGGACAATAAGGTGACTTAGAATCCTACTCAAGTAATGCTTGTATATTGTTCGCAGAGGTGATACAAATGAGATAAAATAAAATAATTCAATAATGACACTAATAAAGTATGAATTAAAGAAACAAAAAATAAACTTTATATATTTGTTACAGTTGCACGTCGGCGCCGCCCGCGGCGCGGGGTTGCTACGCATCAACAATAAGACGTGGGACTGTTTACGAAACTCCAACACAAAAACAATAGCGCAACACAAAAACTCATATTTATAATGCGCACACAACCTGATATTACGAAATATTTGCTGATATGATTTTTAGTACCTACAGTTAGGTTGAAACTATTCGTGATAAAGAGCGAGTGCATTCCTTATACATGGATTTAATTTGTTTCAATATTTAACTGAGAAAACGTTTCCTTAATTATTGCAAAGAGATATTGTTGCGAAAGTGCCATTCAACAACAAGTGATTTATCAAAGTCAAAGAACGAGCGTTACTAATAATTCTGACTATTAGATCAAGTTAAAGTTTACAAATTAAAACATCTTCGCGTAAGAAAATGCATTTTTCAAATAACATAAGAGAAATAGAGGCATTTAATTGCACAAATACAAAATAAAACAAACATCTGCGTGTGTATAAATTGAATTGCATTAAAAATAAAACCGTGTGTCCAGTCATTGGTGTTTCTATTCTATATGTGAGGCACGCGCGGCGGCTCTAACAGTGAACCGATCGGATAGCTGCACGTAACCACTGCGTGTGATGTTACTACACTAAATAAATAACTGAACTTGCATTTCTTCGAAAAATAATAATGGACATTGCCGTCGTCGTCATTTGCTTGCCGCCACAAACATATTTTTTTATATTTCACAACGGAAAGAACTTTTTTTCTAGCATTTGATGTTGAAGTTATATTGAACCTAACTAACATCATTATATTATCAAGATATTTCAAACCATACAGAAAGCGCGGTCACGGGCAATGAAATTTTTGAATTAAAGTCAACAGCTTCTGTTTAAATTAACCAAACCAAGGTTGTGATACGGCTAAATTCACCGTAAGTTAGACTTAAATTCAGTTAGTTTTAGGTAAGAAATTACATAGACGTTGAATTAAAAAATAATATCCATCTATACCAACGGTCTTAGTTGAAGCAAAAACGAAACAATCAAAAACAGTAAGTGACAAGTGCTGAGTCAAGCGATCAAGTCGTTTGATTCGATTAAGTAAATAAATTGGGTGTCAGCTGACTCAACGTAAGTTACTGCGCTGTGCTCTGGGGTTCACATAACTTTTATAATAGCTTGCATGATTTTAAAAACACTACCTATATGACTTTTAGATGCTATATTCATCATCAGCCCATATATGTTCCCACTGCTGGGACACAGGCCTCCTATGCGGGTTCAGGTCCTAATGAACCACGCTGGCCAAATGCGGGTTGGCAGATTTGACATGCCGTCGATCTTTTTATTCTTGGACATGCCGGTTTCGTCCCGATGGTTTCCCTCACCGTTTAAAGCAGTGGTGATGTTAGTTACATGCGCAGATAAATTGAAAAATCAATTTATTTCCTGTACGCCCGCGTACGAATCGCGACTCATCGATTTTGAATTCCGACGTTCTCGCCACTGAGCCACCATTGCTTTAGATGCTATATTAAATATCGACATTCGAATCATACTATAATAATACAATATATATTTAAAAGATAGGATATATTTTGATAAGATTATTTAAGAAACAAAAAGAGACATCACTTAAAAATAATAATTATTAAAAATAATCGACATTTGCTGCCCATAAGGCTCTAACAAAGTTACAGATGTGTGGTATCTACATCTTTAAACATACGCATGTCTTATTAAGACACAAAACTGGATCATTAACATCTCTATGGCTATTATTCAATACAGAAGTGGCAAAAAGATGGACAATAAGTCGTCACGATGTCCTAATTCGAAGGTGAGGCGAGTCATCACAATAGTGATAAATGGGCCGCTTATCTCGCAAGGTGACTGCAGCTCGCAGCGGCAATACTATAATAACCTAACAGTTAACTAAATTATGTAACAGTTAACTCGGTTATGCTATTAAATATATAAAGATATTTTTATTTATCTTTTAACTTATAGTTATAAACACGAAAACTGACTTCTTCGGATTGTAAGTACCTTATGATGTAATAAAGAAATTCAAGGCAGCTTTATAAAATTCTAACATGTCTAATAATATTTAAAACTTCTACTTTATCATAAAATAGAGGTTCAATTGCATACCCCACAAGCATCAACAACAGCACAAGCGATCGTGTGCAATGATCTAGTCATCAATCGAGGGAATGTGGGTCAGTGGGTCCGGAAGCGCAAAAAGCGAAGGTTTCCGTCACGCAGGCGCACCATTTGACACTTTTTGCCGAGCGCCGGACCGTGGCTGACCCTTGTGTATTCTTTGTTTCTTAATTCGTATTATTAACAAAAACATTAGCAATGAGAGCACGGCTAATCCTTGGAATTTCGCACCTAGTACTGCTGTATCATATTTGTTAAATTTTCTCACAAGTGCAGCACAATAAATGGATGCACATATTATAATAATTGTAAAGGCCGACTTACGTTTCGTGCTTTTATTAGACGGCATAACAAACCAATTAGTATCTATTAGAAGAAAGATATCCGCGGCGTATCGGATGTCAACCTTGTACTTTGAGTTATCAATATGTGGGGCGAATGCATTATGAATACCGATCCACATATTGATCAATTACTAATAGAAAATGGGCTAAATACACATCAGACATTCTTATGCAGCTTTAATGTTGCTAACTAATATAGTTTGTTTTGGATTCACTCGCTCTGTTCAAAATAAGATGTATCTTTGGATTAATATCTTGAAGGACGCCCAAATTATATACTTATGTGTTAAGAAAATCTACCTCGACGGTATTAGGTAAGTCTAGAAGTATAGGATTCAACAAAAAGCAAACAGCAATGAACCTCAATTTGACGGCAAATTAAAACGAGAATGACACAATAAATGTGAATGTCCAGACGCAACAGCAAATCAATGATTAGTGTATAATTAGCCCCGTCCGGAAGCGCAGTCGGCCGCAGCCGATCGATGCCGCTTGCTGCATTTTTGTAGTGTGCCACGTCATCGATGACTCATTACAAATTAAAAGGTAATATTTAGATTGCATTCTCTCAAAGTTGTTCAATGGTCCATCCTTTATTATTTACAAAAAGATTCAGGATAAAAAATCTTATCAATATACGTCTGAAATGATATTTAAGTAGCTAGGTAGGTACTGCTTCTACTGATATACTTCTAAAGTTAAAAATTGTGACTTGGAATACCAAGTAATGAATACATCATATTGTAACCTCACTTGTGCCTAACGATAACTTTTCATGATAAACATAGTTAGGCGTAACCTGTTCGTCATAGACCCAAGGACAACAAATGTCGCATGTGAAACACCTAATAGAGCTACTATATACGAATAGCAGTATTGATACGGCTCTAAAAATAACTGAGTAAGTTGTTTCATAGTTTATGTGCAAGCAGTGCGATTCAAAAGGTAATAATATCATTTACCGTACTCAGTATATAGAGCGCATCTCGTCTGATAGCGCTTAGCTCCGATGTTTGAATGCTGCTCAATTTATCATCCTTTTTATGATGAAAATTCTTTCGTTTTATTTTTTCACTGGATGCAGTAAGAATTGAAAGAGCGCTATTTTATTTCCTCCTATCCTTCCTTTTATCATAAAATATCGTGTTTGTGTATGTACACTGTTATTCAAATAATGTTATTATATTAACGCGTTAAACTTTCTAAACGATCAAACCTGATTAGACGTTTAGTTCGTGTTTGATAATACAAACCAAAAACTTTTAAATGATCATCAGACAGGCGGTAAATTTCGCACGTAACACAGTTTAAAACAAAAAGTGCGAAACACGGAAGCGTGTTACAGAGATAATAGATTCCATTTGTAATTGTAAGAGGTGCGACATTCTTGCACTTGACTCATGTCGGCCGCGACTACACCGCCGCAACAAACCAACAGCGTTGCAGTTGATATTCCATGTGCAATTTACCTTATACATATTCATGCTCCATCAGCATAATCTTACACTTGAACGTGAATTAAAAGAACAGATAAAAGGATTAAATCATGTAACGAAGGTTGTATTTATAACGGAAATGTGGCTCATAGTTATTATGAATATGACGTCTTCGACGTCGCAGTTTCTCGGAATAAACTATTTTTTGGCTAAACATTTGATAATGAAAACGAAAATTCCTAAGACGGAGAATGTCAAAATATTTCGCTTGTAAAATCTAAAAATAAATCTTGGGAGTTTATGTATTGACAGTTTAATAAAAACACAAAACAATCAGAAAACACTCTAAATGCTTCAATGACAAGAATTACGTGGAATACAAGTGGGATCTAGTAACAGCGAATCGGTCTACAAGAGCTACACTAGAAATGTTTGCGAGCTGGCATCACCCGCGCTATCTTGCCGCTTGCCGACGGCGCGACTTCACGGAAACTCGCTCGCACTTGCGACGTAATTATAACTTAGTAGCTATGTAATACGGAAAACATTACGAGAGATTTATAATTATAGAAATATGCAAAATGTACGTATGATATTAATCTAAGAGTATATAATCCAATTAAGTGTGCATAGCAAACCGAGCTACAAATTTATCGATTCAATTATGTAAGTTATTTTAATGGGAAATAAAAGGGCTCACAATAATTATAAGACTTACATCAAGTTCATACGGAACACCTACAAGATATGTGTTTAGTGTGTAAAATGCGTTAACGTTCGCAAGTACATGGGGCATACGTGTATCTCTGATAGCACCCACATAAACATTTATTGTCTTGTTGCTCGTAATGGATCGTTACAAAATCACTTAAACACAAGGGCATTTTTAAATGTTTTCTGAAATTTTTAGTCGCTTTTATCTACGAACAATGACATTACAACTGATATGAAAGGAGTTTAACGGCTTGTTTCTAATCCGCGGGCCGTATGGTATAATGTCGATATAAAAATACTTATGTCACTACGAATGTAATGTAACGCGCAAGAAGCACGAGAAACCGGTCCGCTGCAAGTTGAGTGATGTAAGACGCGACGGACAGACTTTATCTAGATCAGATCGGACGACGACGTGCAAGCTGCGATAGGCTAATTGATATTTTACGCGATAAACGAACAGACGATTTTTGAAATCATCGGCAATGTGACCAGCAATATTGAAATATACTTAACGATAAGAAGACATTTATACACTAAAAGTTGGATGCACTGATTAAATATTTAATAAGCTTTCGATTTTTCCTGAACAAATACGCGCTCAAGAGCCAAGACCGCGCGTCAACGAATGTGTTTATTGACAAACGCGAACGATATGCATGCAATACAGGCGGAATGCAGATTGTAGAGGACACTGGTGGATGCGCTGATCGCAGTTTTATTAAATTGTTTTGTCGTGGTGAGCGGAGACAAGACAATTGTGGAGGAACGGTTGGAGGTCGCAGGATAGAGGTGTGGATCGCTGAGAAGGATACGCATCCGCCGCCCACGCGCCCGCTCGCCCAGTCTCCACCAGCTGCTATGAATCGTGTCCTTCGCTTGTAGCAAGGACGCTTCGTGACCATTTTAAACTCTGAGTAACGATTAATCGACCGGCAAATAATTTAGGATTGTGCCATTTCATTTAGGCAATTACATCGTGTTACCACCGCTCTTAGGTTTATTTTTCAAAATTATTAAGATGTAATTTGACGTTTCGCCACAATTTCAGACTTTTAGTAAAGTATTATGGGATTTTTTTATGATCTTAGTTTAGAAATACTGTTATCTATAAATTTGAAGTTTATATGTTACTGAAGAAATGTAGTATTTTTACTGGTTTATTAAACGATTTATATCATCCTCGAGCTATTTTATCTTTGTCACTGGGACGAGCAAATGTTTGGTGGGCGTCAGTGATAGCTGCGCCTGCGCAAACACCTAGCACCAATTTGTGATAACACAGTTTACCCAAGACATTGAATTAGATTAAACAGTAATTGTATAGTTTTTGGGTGCGTCACCTGAATGACCGAAATCTCTTGTTGCTGGGAGAAATGAGACCTCTCAATATTTTCCAGTCTCAAACTTTTCTATTATAAAAACAGAAATTCGTTACCTCATAAAATATTATAATTTGCTGAATGATAAGAGATGTAAGCAACGCAAAATTATTATCTGTAATTTATGCAAAATAATGTTCCAATTAAAATAAATAGTTTGATTGCAATTCTTTAACAAATAGCATATATCGTTATGTAAATAAATGCTAAGAAAGCATTATATATATAATTAAACTTAAAACTCGGCTATAAAAAGCGATGAAAGCGATTTCAATTAGCAATAACGCTTGCATTAGAAAAGGATCGTTGCAATGCAGGACACGAGCCGAGTGAAATTATTCGCGAAAGTTTCACTGTTGCTATGACGCGTTTGGTGGCTCGGCTGACCGGCACCGCAGCGGCCCAGCCGGTGAAGATTATAATGAGTTAAGTATAGCCCATATCCAAGCTGTGCTATTGCAATTTCGCTAGTGAACTTATAAAAAACCGGTAGATTAGTAAGTAGTATCAGTCGACTTAATTTCTTACAATTTAACGACCTGGCATTCGATACCTTGTTTAAAAAAAACATTACAAATGTCAAAAAAAATACGATTCACATACGTTTGAATATAATATAAGTGCAATGAAACGTATAGGTACTTAATTACCCATATTACATGTTAACAAGCAAATTGAATCAAACTAGTTTTTGAAGAAATAAAATCTTGGCAACAAGTGCAGCGGACACGAGCGGCGAGCGGGAAACAAACACGTAAACCAATAAATTAACTGCTCCACAACACAACCACTACATTATGAAACTAGTTACGTAAACACGCACCGGGAAAGTCAACGTTCAATGAAGATCCTATGCAATACTACGTCTTTAATCTAGATGCTAGATAAGAACAAATAAGCCGTGCAAGGCCTTTTGCGCTTCTCAGCGAAAGTGTATTCTACACGTAAACATTATAACGGTAATACAAAGACAAAATTATTCAGACAACCTCGAACCTTCATAAAAATAGGGAAGCGAACGTAAAGAATATATAAAAATCGCGAAGTATCCAATCTAACTATGGAATCCTTAATTACATCAATTCAAATGACTTATGGGACTAGTGGACTACGCTGCGAATACTTTACAGTCCCACCACAAGATTCAACCTTTACCATGTTCTATATAACTGTTACCTGAAGCACGTGCTTCTGTTTACACATCAACAGAAGGATAAACGTTCAAGTATATTCAGCACACGTGTGACTCCCTCGTACACTTCCCGAGACAGACGATGGGAACAAACATGCCGTTACATGCATTGCGCGTTCTTTGCAATTGGATTCGAAAACAAAAGTACAATCATGTTGTATCATTTTTCGAAAATCTACTTTAAAAAGAAAAGTATTAAACCAAGGGCTACGTAGCGCTTGCTTTAAGAATGCAATAACCACAAAGCCAAAAACGACCCGCAGAAACCCTGAAAGACACAACACATTGATCTGGAACCTGAAACATCGTAATATTCAAATGTTAATTTTCCCATAAGTGAATAGAATGAAGCAACGCTATTGCCACGACAATCTATCAGCAACACAATTTGACACCGATAGTGAGTGGCTAAGTGACTAGTGATGCAAACGAAGACCGTTACAGAAAAGTGCACAACAATGGACGCCTCAATGAACCCGGAATATGGGCCGTGGAAAGTGCACTGACTCACTATCGCAACGCCGACGCCGCCAATATGGTGCGCAAATTGTTTCGAAAGGCCGACCTTCAACTCTTTCTTTTAATAGCTACTTGCTAATGGCGATGGTAGCTTAATGACGTCGTTGGATTAACCATACAAGTCAAGTCCATTTTATTAACATGTTTACAATCAACTGATATAAAAGACGATGTTGTCTTAAGTGAATATGGTTTCTACAGATTTCAAAAGTTTGTTTATAATTAAAACTTTTACTACTACTACCTATATACTATACTTTGTAAAACTTCCATAAAGATAAATATTATTTTAGTTTCAGAGCGGAGTTAATTTACAAACATTTATTGAAAATAATCCTCGTTAGCATTGAAGTGGAGTAAGAATAATTTTCTGTTCTAATAACATATATTGTGGTGCAACTATCGATACAGTTATGCCATTCAAATAACAGGGCCGTAACAAGAAGCATTCCGTCAGTAGAACCGTAAATACAAAGTGTACAGATGACAAGCGCCGAGCAATTTACGTGGTATGCGGCGTGGCACATCCCACTTCCGGTATTCCTTGCTTATCGGATGTTTTAATATGGACATTTAGTTCCTTCATTATGAATAAATAATACGGTTTGCCTTTCAGAACGGAGATCAAAATTTTTCGTATGTAGTGTAATGTGAAAATTCAGGGCAGACCGCTCTTTAAGTTAGATCTCAATAAAAAAGGTATTACCTATAGGAGGAAATTTCTAGATTCCGCTTTGCTTCATAGCTGCATACGATATACTCGTGATAAATGTCAAGTACAATAATAACAGGAAACATTAGTGATGAATGGAGCCCACAAATAGAGCATGTTAGCGTGTCAATACCAAGTGTACGATTCAACCGCAGGCGGAACACAAAAGCGGCAAGTGATCTCGTATCCTCTGCGTGAAGGCGACTTTGAAAGAGGCAGGAAGATTGTCTCGCAAATTTAACGTATGTAACGTTAATCAATTATTTGCCGTTCAACATATCTGATAGTTGCGGATGGTATAGGAGTTAGCATTGTTTTATACAGCTCAGTCTTTTTTTATATATATTTTAAAAATTGTATAATAAGCCGAAATATCTTGTCGAATTAAATTTTGACGCTTATCAACAATAGAATGTTGATAGTCGATACATCCCGTTGTATTTATAAGCAATTTATTGGGAATGGTAATAAGTTGCGTCAACATTAATTACTGGTTTTAATCCCTTGATCATACACTATAGGGAATAATTCCTATTATCTGAGCAAACGATATTTCCTGTGTTGAGATAGAACGTTTGCCGGTTCTGGCCACAAAGACTAATGTCAAGTGCAACAAGGATACGAAACATGAATGGGGCTGTAAATAAATCTACAATAGACGTATCAATAGCTTGCGTACACCAACAGCAAAGTGCACACAGCAGTCATCCGGGCGGGGCTGCACAAAGCGTGTGCTTGTGGCGACGAGAGCAAGTGGGACAATGGACCGGCTGAATGGGCCGCTGGGTGACGTCACGGCGGACGTGCGAACAATGACCGTAGGACAATTAGCTCGCGCCCGTTCAGTGTAAAGTACATTCATTTAAACAGAACGTGCGTGACTACACGATAATATCTCATCACCGGCTCGCATTATGCAACCGTTTGATATGGATCATGACTGATTTCCCTATTAACGCTATTGGGAAATCTGACAATAAATTTAATTAAATATATAAATTGAGATATGGTTTTCAACGCAAGTACATCGATATTTCTAGAGCAATATATATTATGCAAAGAAAAGGGTCACTATATCTGATGTGATGTCAAGAATTTTATATATATATATAGATATCCATAGCAAATTGTATTAACTTCGGGACCTAACACAACAAATACAATCAACCCTACTTGCGTGACATTCCCAGTATGTACAGTGCGTCAGATAAATAGACGAGCACCATTTATTATATCATTTGCTCAATGTGCCTAACGTGCAATTTTACATTTACGGTTCAGGTATCACTAAATTATGTCACAAGTAGTTAGGAACCGGTCATTTTGCAAGTGGCAGGCGACCTAGGCGTTTGCGACACTTCCCAAGTGGCGGTCGGTACCATCCGCACGCTACGAGTCTATCAGCATTTTCTAAATTGCAATCACTCATTTGAACAACGGATGTACTTTTTATTTGTTTTTTTTTAGTTTTATAGCATTGAAATCCTACTAATCCTACTAATATTATAAATGCGAAAGTTTGTAAGGATGTGTGTGTGTTTGTTGCTCTTTCATGCAAAACCTACAGGACCGATTGCTATGAAATTTGGTACGTAGACAGCTGGACAACTGGGATAACATATACGCAACTTTTTATCCCGATATTCCTATGGGATACGGACTTGGGCGCAGCTAGTGCTTTATAAAATCATCGGATGTACTTACCAAAAATATTTAATTATGTTTCATTCATCAAATGTGTAACGATATTCGATTACCACAAACATTAATAAAATACCTACTCATAAAGGGTAGCATTGGGCACTTTCATTATGTAAAATGTTACAGTAGTAAGTGTAGTTTACCTTATCGAGTAGTAACTGTGTAAGGAAAACTTTGTACACGCAAAAAGTCCGCTTATGCAATAACCACATATAAATATGATTTAATTTCATCATTTTGTTGTGATAAAAGCCATTGGAAACATTTGTTCAAATTTAAGATACCAATATTATCTGGGGATTTCTATGATGTTTTTAATCAAGAGTAATTCCCGTGTGTGAAAGAGACAAAGCTAGATAGCTCGTCTAGCGCCATCACTTTCCGACACTGCAATTACTCTTTCTTTAAAATGGTATGGAATGCCACCTGTACTAGCTAAAAAGCATGACAACTATGACGAATGTTTCAGAGAAAGTACCCTTGAATCGAGATCGAGAAACAATAGGCGCAATCAATTGCGACAGCAAAATAGGAATAGTTTATAGTAAACAATCTGTGGGCGTTAACAATAAATCAGTCAGCGCCGGAGTGCACACTGTAATCTGCTTGATCACACGAAGGAGAAAGTGCACTCGTTCTCATTGTATATATTACTTCGGCGATGTAATAGTGGAATTACTTGGGATAACACTCGCTGTACACGAGTTTAATTATTCGAAATGTGTTCTATTTCAATGTAAAGAAATGAGTACACGAGCATCCTACCTAAGTAGTCTTTTAAATTAACATAAATATGTAGTGCAGTTTGAATACAACGAAGAGAGTTTTGAGCGGAGTATTGTAACCAATCCGAGTGGTTGTGTGATATGATATCAACTACCAGCACTCATTACTCTCTCGTGGAACAATATCGATACATTCTGTAAAGCCTTGGATAACAACCGATAACATAACTTAGCGCCATTTCTTAGTATTGACTTGCTCATAGCTTTTTCAATTGCTATACAATACTACCAAAGATTAGGAAGAAATAAGGATAAAAATGATAAAAATCAATATAATAAGAGTTAGATAGAACTCTTTCAAAACCTAACTATGTACGGAATTGAAATACTTTTCCAAGTATTTCAATTCTACGTTCCATATCACTTAAAATACTTTATAGATATATGAAAAAGGCATTGTTACGTGTGTGCACAATAATTCCGAAGTAACGAAACGTTAAACATCTACACAAGGCACTGTTTATTCCCAATTAGGAAGATCCGTATTAGTGTCCAAACGGATCTTCACAAACGTTCAAATAGAACATAAGAGGTATGAGAATGCAAATACTATTATTTTACATATTTTTTATTTTATTTTACTATGCTCACTTTTCAGTGCGAGGTCCATATGACGAGCTCTCTCTGATCAATTTGTTACGATTGACGTGTGCTGGTCTTATTTTATTTCGGTATGATAAATGAAGATGACCGATGAGAATTTGTCTTTTTAATTAATGCTATATATTAGTCAATTAATTAATGATTACACAAATCACTTGCCCTCACACCTTATTACTTATATTACTGATAAGAATTAAAACAATTTCTTCACATTATTATATCCACATATTTCAAGTAAAGACTCGAAGTAGATGTAACCGGCGATAAAATGAATGATAATGGGTTTCACCACTCATTACAACACAATTTTTATCTAATATTTGATGAATGCTATTGAAATAAGTATGGATGTCGAGTCCTCTAGTAGTAAGACATCTTAATAAGTTTGTGTTTAAATATAATAACGATTTTCTTAACATTAAGGTGGTTTTTGTAAGTTCTTCTAAGGCTATTAACGAAAAGATAAGATTTCAGGACGTCACGTTTACACAGAGAGAAGATAACAATCTTCAACTAGAAATAAAAGTTAAAAAAAGAACCGCTAGCACTAGCACATTTTCGCTAATAAACATATAAGGTAAAACACAGACAGCTAGCAGCATTGTATAGGAAAGATCATTGACAACACAACACGAACCAATACCATTGCAACCCAGCAGCCATTAAAATCCAAGTTAATGGCGACTTAAAAAAAACCTTAATCACAATGTTAACCATCGTATTCTCTTGGCCCTGTGATGTCTTCGACTCAATGACTGGTAGGGCGCGGTGACTGGTGACAATGATCTTACCTCGCAAGAAGCCGCGTCTGTCGTGCAGCCGCGCGACGGTCGCCGCGACCGGCCCGTCCGGCTCCCCTTTGGGAAAGTTTATGTTATTGCATGCATCCAATGTATTATGGGCGAGTTATATTTTAATGCACTCGGATCGGCAACGTTCCGCTTTACTAGATACGACTGGAAAATACACTGCCACGTTAACCAACATAAATTTAATACGTGCAATGTGCTCTTTTGGAATTTTTCAAATTGCATTCGGTTTCCCACACATCGGTATTTTATTTATTTATTTTTATATTATTATCGGTTGTATATTTTCCTTCTAAAACTGGTGCTGAATGATATCTCCGTCGCAAATGAAAGAGACAATTGTCAAAATAATGATTTTTAAATTAAAAGAACACTTTGCATAATTTGATGCAAACGTATATTATGTTAATAGCGAGAAAAACTGTTATGTGTGCTAAGGCACGTTAGATAAACAAGTTCTGTTTGTTCAATCTTAGCCAATTAAAATTATTAAAAAAAATCGGAGACAGGATTAAGTATACATGTACAGGGATAAAAAACAAATTACAATCACACACGACACAAAACGTTCATCATGTAAAACAGATATTCATTCCATTATATTCACAATATTAATTGTAGTTACGTCGGGTAGTTCAAGTGCAAACAAGGCCAACACAGGTGGGCCCGCATCTCCATATCGATGATTAAGCGATTGACAAACAATTTACGTACATTTTTATCATTACGAGCGCTACGTTTGTATTCGACTGATAACTAATCGTGTACAATTACGTAATCCTTTCAAATTATTATTAAATATCATTTTTAAATGTTACCAGACTTCATTTAAGGTTTCATCATTTTATACTGTGATACTTTGCATGATATAAACCATAATTTAATAGACTTGCAATTAACCATGCGACCCCAGACCTAGGTATTACCTAACTAAATATGTATGAAGTTATTAATGATTAGTTAATCAGAGCTAAATGATTTTATGATGACAAACGAGATCGTAAACGCGGTTGTAAACTTGTCTCTCGTAACTATATAACCAATTTGAACACATCTGAATGCTATAAAGGAGGAAATTACACAGTGAATATATGTTGTTCAAGGTTTTGTTAAGCAGATTGGGCTAGCGTAAGAGATTGTATTTTAAGGGCAGTTATAGTAGGATACTAGTTACTAAAAATTATTTAAATATACGCATCATATATACTAAATAGGGAATTAATTAATTTATAATTTATCGTCATCACTTTCTGAGTATCATTAAATAACAATTTAAGAAAATGGATAAATACATTATATAACTATGTTTTCAACTTAATAAATATTTATGTACAAGTATAATACTTGAGACATTTTTTCTATTCTTTCAAAAATTTCTCATTTATAAAGCATTTCAATGCTATAAAACTAAAAATTAAAAGTATAATACTTTTTGTTGACGAATCACTTAAAAGTGTTTTATTTAAACTTTTTAATTTTTCTTGTTATACAATCTAAAACTTAACTCTTTGTTTTAAGACAGGCTAAAGAGTTTACCAACATTACCACACTTAAAGTCCTATATAACGCGTTAGTAAGAAGTCGTTTGGAACATAATGCAGCAATTTGGGCTCCATATGAGGACAAATACAATTTAATGTTAGAACGGATACAGAATAAATTCATGAGACATTTATATTTCAAAATTTATGGGGTATATCCTTTTTATCCACTGATGTATCCTACCTTATTTGTATTGGGTATGGCGGGGTACAACGAATTAAGTGTACGTCGGGATTTTTCGCTTGCCGTTTATACATATTATAAGTCTTTTGCGTGGTAAGAAACAGAACTCAAGACTGCTGGAATGTCTGAGTTTTTATATTCCAAACCGAATCGCATGGAGGCGGCACCGCTCGCCACTGCTGCTGATACCCACAGCACGGAATAACCTCCTTGCCAAAGCACCCATGGTACGAGCAATCCGCATTGTTAATGAAGCGCACGAAAGAACTGACCTCTTCCATTGTCCCGCGAGTGAATTCGCAAGGGTGTTATTATATTTAAGCTGTTATAGTTAGAAAAAATATTTTAGTTAATCATGTATCTAGTTTTTAAGTTAGTTAAGTTTGTTGTAAAATTATTTTTTGTTTTTTTTTGTATCACTGTCGCATTGGGCTTGTCCTGTTATGGCAAGTGATTTTTTATAAATAAATAAATAAATAAATAAATAAAAACGTAACACAATTTAGCACACAAGTAATTAAACGAATAATTTTCGTACCAAATATCAACGTTGTATCACGAATAAAGCGTACCTATAGTAAAGTCGTTAGTAAGCAGTTATATAGCAAGTGTGTCAATCTGAAACGCGACACCCGATTCTTCGACTAATGACTCAAGTGTGGCAAATATATAAACTATCAGTGCGATGGATCTAGGTTCAATTCGAACCAAATGGAAATTACGGCTGCGATGTTTGAGCAACGCTTCAATGACTCATTGATTACGCACCTTACAGAGTAAACGTTAATTATGTGTATGAAATTATGCAAATATTTCATATGATCAAAAGTTGTATTTAAAATGAACGTAAGTATAATAACATCGAACTGTATAGTGGTGCAACGCTGCGCAAGCTATCTATTATATAAATCAATTCAATTAAATTTTTCAGTCCGACTCTTCCTGAATTCATATTATGTTTTGGAACAGTTTTTGCTACAAAAATAATTTCATTATAATCAAGGATCAACGACAACTGTACCTATACTTAGTCGGGAAGGTGTGTCACATAAAAAAATCAACAACACAAAATTTCATGTTTATAAAAAATATACATAATTTGATTTAAAGTACGACAGGGTAGGCATGTGGCCCGCTTTCGTTATGGTTACTGGTTAAAATGTAACACCTAAGTGTACAAAAATCACGTCCAACCGTTGCTCGGTTACAAAAACGGTTGGACGTGATATATGTATTATATATTTTGTTTTATAGAGGTGTATGGAATTATAATCATAATACAATATATTATATTTAACTCAATCCACCATCACTCTCCAATATGTTACTAATGTAAGGATCAGGCGATGGGCGTTTTAATGATTATAATGTCGCACTACGCAGCCAACCAGAACCTTTGCTGTTAGATACATTATGATGTATGTGCTAATTATCAAAGATATAGTGTATGACCTCAATGGTCTATTTCATTTAATGGTTCAAAAAATAATTTTCACTCTCAGTTAATATTAGTGATAGATAAACTTTTAAAAATTGTTCTGGAGCATGGACCCATTTACATATAAATATTTAAACTATTATCACTTGTTTTATAGGTAGAATAACTAATAATAATCCATCCATCTAATCTAAGCTGCCCAGACTGGCTCATTTCAGAGTTATTTAAGACAAGGATTAGTTTCAATATAAGAAAAAAAATGTCAAAATATGATTGTAAATACAAGCTTCGCCGCTAAAGTAGGTTCAGTTTGTGCTCAATAATTATGAATGTTGGAAAAGCATTCATTAGCGATAGAATGAGAACAAATGCCACAGACTAGTGAGGGCATCGCGAACAAAAAAGGTCAGGTTTTACACACGCCAAGCCTTCAAATTTATGGCCTGTTTCTAATTTTCACTTGAAGCACTAGGGTCAATGAATCTGTAATTGAATTTGTAGTACACACCGTTACTTAGGTTTCGTTAGCGTACCTAGAAATCGTTGCTGTTATGTTTTTATTTTGCGATGTATTAAAGGTAACCTTTTAACTTCGCTAACTTGATCATTAAGAATGTTCATACCTAATGTTAATAACAAGATTGTAAGTAAGTTTATCAAAGTCAAATAAAGTAAATAATTTTTTTGATTAACGATTTTAAGCTGCAATAATAATATATTTTTCTGTGATGCAATGGTTATGGGTTTTGACACAGAAACTGTGCAGCGGACGCGCCTAGGTACTTGCGGACGGCGGTAAGAAATTGCGGTTAGCGGTAACGAGACGTAATTGATATCACGTAGGGTTCATGGTTTAAAGTGTTCTAAATCTCTTTTATTTCAGCGAAGTTATCGTTGGATAAGGAATCTCCAAATTTTGTAACTATAGATGGTTTTATACTGACTATTAGATATATTTAGAGAATCTTAATACATTAAAATAAGATGCTAAGTTCTACTCAAAACAGACAATAAAAGCAAAATAAACTTGGATGTAAATAACTTTCACTGCTACAAAGGGGCTATTAAAAAGCCATTTCAACTAAATGTCCACCTCACAACTTCCTCAAGCTACACTTTTGTTTGATTTAAAACTATTTACTTTACTATTCACTTTTATGCATAATTCATTTTTAATTAATCAATAGTCACCTAAGTAGTGGTATCAGCAAAGTATATTATCATTTGAAATTATTAGAAAATATGTAAATATATTATTAATGCATTATTTAACATGGGTAAATAGTGAAAAACAAAAGTATGAAATGATCTAATCTTTTAATTTCAAAGCATTAATTTCATCATAAATAACCTTTACATTTATTGATTTATTAAAATACTTTTGGAGTCAACCAATTATGTAACACCTTTGGAGAAAGTGTGAACTTCCTTAATCATTTTAAAAAAATGGCGACGAAATAAAATCACCTCAAAGTTTCCTTGGCATGTAATATATTATTGAAACTATGTATCCTGCAGTGTTATCAATGATAAGAGCACTTGTATAATATCTACTGATAATATTCTTATATGACTTCATGTGCGAACATGAGGTGCAAAGTAATAAGTCTTGCTGGGGATGTGTTAAATAGTGCTGCTATATTAGTGCTAATTATATATTTATCCTGATGATACAAACTTCCTTTTAATAGCTATACTGATATGTGACTAATACATGTTTTATAACAATTTTAAATAGTAGATATAAAATAGTAATTTCAAATAAAAATTTTTTAAACTATAAATAAGCAATAAATAAGAATGGCCACATTGTTTTTCAAATATAATTTAGAATTATTCAAATGTAAATTATAGAAGAGGGTACCTATGATAGCTGATATATTAAAGTATATATTGCAGGTGTTTCTTATAAAAATCTATTAATGTATAGAGAAGATGGAATTTTCCCTTATGATTATTTTCTAGATAAACATAATTGCAGATTGACTTACCTTTGATGAGAGGCTCGTTGACTACATTAACATCTTCCTGTGGAATCATATCCATGAGGCGAGCAATGTCAGTAGCCAGCATGTGGTCCACCACCTCCAACAGCTTGGGTTTCAGGGGGTGGAACTTTGTAAAATCGTGGTTAGCTAGCAACTCCTGCATCTTTTTGATGTCAGGGAAATCTCCAGGTGAAATTTGCTGCTCCCTTTGAATTCTGTCATACACTTGAGCTAGGTTCTTTATTAATTCCTTTTTCTTGCCATCTTTACCAAACATAGATGGCATTTCTTTCCTCAACTCACTGACAATGTATGCATGAACTTTAGCAAGACGCGCCCTTTTTATCAAGTCGTTCAATTTTCGTAAAGCAGCATTCCTCGGAAGGGACTGCATGTCTCTGAAGAGGTCCTGCTCTTCATCTTCAAATAGACGTCTATTTACATCGTACCTCAGAGGCTGGTCCCAGAATGAGCCAATGTACACTCTAGCCACCTCTGGTGTCTGCAACACCTTCCCTAGTGACCACATGAGGGCTCCATACACACGCATTAACTGTTGGTGATCTATCATATCAGCTTTGTTCAGCACGATTCGAATTTTATCATCGTGACCCCTCAGCGCCTCTATACTTCTCCGGAATTCATCTGATATGTCCAGTTTGTGGGCGTCGAACAACAATATAATGCGATCTACACGCTCGGCGAACCATTCTAGAACACCTGTGAAGTCGTAGCCCCTGTCGACCCGCTGCTTTTCTCCTGACAATATACCGGGTGTGTCGACGATAGAAATGCCTCGCAACACCGGTGAAGCGACGGTCGAGCATTGGAATCTGTTCAGGAAGGCGTTTCCGAATTTACTTAGAGGCCGAAATTGCTTTTTGGGGTCTACTACGAGCGCATTACCGGGTATTACACCTTCTTTCTCATCATACATAACAGCGATAAATCGGTCTGTAGTGGGCTCGGGTCCTATTCTAATTCCGGGGAAATCTCGTTCTAGTAGGTATTTGATAAAGGTAGTTTTTCCCGTCGAGTATTGTCCCACAAGCAATATCATAGGTTTAGCATCGAAATCCGGCTCTTCCAGTTGGGGCGAATGAAAGTCGTGGAACTGATAGTGCAGCTCGAGCGGCAATAGTTTAGTTTTGTATATTCTTTTGAGACCTTCCACGACATTTTCGATACTTTCTGTTTTTTCACCCTCTTTCTTAAGCCAGCTAAACATTTTTAAATTTAAATATTTTCTTTTTGTAGAACCGTATATTCACTTTTCACTCACTACCACTTTATACAAGAATAAAAATAAAACTATTTGAGCGAGACCACTGCGATCATACTCTTCTACAAAAATGAAAATGAATGACGTGTGACGTGCTACTGACTAGTGACGTATTTTTCAAGTTTGCCATAATAATATACTTGAACTACTGTGTTGCCAAATAAAAATTACTATACAGTCCCGATCGTTTTGGTATCCATAGCAACTGACTAGAATGTTGTCTTATTTAGGTACCTACTATATTTCATGTTATGCGCAATATTACTCTAAATAAGTACCTACTTATTTAGGTACCTACCTAAGTTGTAAGTTTCGATAATTGACAATTGACATTGACATAGACATTAGGCATACACAAAATACTAATAAGAATTTATGACATTTATCGAATGATTCGTTTATCACGTGTGATTGATTAGCAATAAAACACAATAAGTTGATCGGATTTGAGAATGACTGTATTTCATGATGAGGTTGAAATTGAAGATTTTGAGTATGATGAAGATGAAGAAATGTATTATTATCCATGTCCATGTGGTGACAGATTTCAAATCAGTAAGGTTAGTTCTGATAATAGTAAGTTTAAAAGTCTCCTAACCAGAACAGGTAAAATCTTTCTTCAGTGGAAAAATATATTTATCAAACAAAGAATGTTATATTTTAACATACATTATGCAAGAGTATTTAACAATAAATCATTATTTTAGGAGGAACTGATGGCTGGGGAAGAAGTTGCAACATGCCCAAGCTGTTCCCTCGTTGTAAAAGTTATTTATGATTTGGTGAGTAATGAGTTTCAAGCAGCATGTTATGTTTCTTCTTTTAACAGAGTGTCATTTATTTGAATAGCTGAAATAAAGAAATACCCATTTATTCCTTAATATCATGCTTATATTAGCTTCAGCTATATGTTTGCATGTTGCTAACTCATTTTGATTCGATTTTGACACTACTTTAAACAGACAGGTTTAATTCAAACTTTACACACTTATTAAGAATCAGTGTGAACAGAAGTTAAGAGAGTTCACCTTATTGTTCTGATTAGGATTGCTAGCATTAAATAAATCTTCATACATATAGTTTGTGTGAGAGTTGAAACAATTTAAATGATTCATCATCAAAGCATGTTTTTTTAGTTTTTTAAGCTATTTACAGTTTATTAAATAATTACCCAACTTTTTATCATTTAACACTATCAAATAATTATGTCGGTTGTTATTATGTTTTAGGAGAAATTCAAGGCAGAATCAGAGGAAATTCAGAAAGACTCTGGTGATAAAGAGGCTGTGAAAGCTTGAGAAAATAATGGAAGGCCGCAAGGTCGGAATTGAATAAATAAGTGTTCTTCAGGATCTGCAGCAAGTCACATGGAATAAAAAGCTGTGAACGAAACCAATAAAAGATGTATAATGAAAATATGTTTAATTGATTACACTAAATCCATTACTGTCTGTGATAAAGAATAGGTATGTTAAGTTGACAAGCCTTTATTTTAACAGATATAAAACTAAGAAATAGATCACATTTATCAGTTCAGCTGTTAACTTGAGAGAAAATCAAGCGATAAAAAAATAGTTTGTAACTGGAATTTTTATATGGATATTATGCAGGTGTTAAATAAAATTCTATCAAAACGGAAATGTTATAAGTTGCAATATAAATAATGGAAAAATAAAATACAAAACTTTCAAAATTGTCATTTATTTTACACTATTCATACAATTTACACACAATTTCTTACATATTGTTGAAGCACTGCAAAATATCAGAGAAATTGTCACTGAAACATGCAATATTTATCTTAACATATTTCTATGGACAAAGAAAAAATACATGTTTCAAGACAATCTCATGATGCATTGCATAGTGTATTAAGTCAGTGATATTTGTCCTTAAAACTACTGGATCTCATTTATAGTACATAATACAAGGAAAGCAAAAATAAAATGCGTTTGACTAGCTACAGATAATATTCTCTAGATTTGCTATTAAAGTTTATAAATATTGTCTATTTTTAACTTTTTATAATGTAATTATGCAAATATTTATATGTACCTATCTATAACATCTAAATGTCTGGAAAACAATAATCAATACTAATAAGTACATTGTGTAATACTAAACATGATAAACTTATAAAAAATAATACTTTTAAGTGTATATTTTAAGATATTCATAAGTATTCAATATTTAAAACATATTTATTTTCAATTTGATTCTTTACATAATCGTTACATTTAAAAATATTAATTAGGGCAGTAAGCTGTCACATGGTTTCTAAATAGTAAGTGTTTGTAAGCATAATTACATAGAAATTTTGGGTATATACAAAATTGATATAGCTGTGTAATATACTGTATGGTTTTTTAAGAATCTCATACATGAGAAATTTCAATGCTATAAAACTAAAAATTTAAAAAATCTCATACATTTTAAAAATAATGTTACCTAAATAATATTATATTATAAATACATTATGACTAGTGGAATCATTCAATTGTGCATTTGAAGTGCTTTATGATTAAGTTTTTACACCTCATTATATGTTTAACAAATGTGATGTGCTTCATATTTTCATTTAGATCATTTTCAATAAATAATGAAATATTTACGATTTTTATTGAAATAATTTTTTGGACTATAATGTATCATAAATATTTAATTAAAATAAGTTCTATTACTATATTAAAGAAGTAAGCAATATAAAAAAAAATAAAGTAAAATACTATGGAATAATTTAAAACTAATCATTGGCCGAATTTCAAATATTATGCTAACCAAGAAAAAAATATCACACCAAAAAATAAAGCTTTTTGCATTTGTCTGTATCTCTTATCAATAAATAATGTTATCTCTATGAAAGCACCTAATTTAAAAATCAGATCAATAAATAAACTAAATACATAAATCAACAATGACTTTCCTTTTCTGTTCACCATAATTGTGAAGCAAAATATAAAAATAAGAGCAATTGAATAATTTTTTATTATTCTTTTGTTTTGCTTCAATCTCCAAACCACTCTTTAAGCTTAGAACTATTTTATATGATAGCTACTATTACAGATTCATCGTATTTCAGAGGTAACTCTCTTTATATAGCTCAGAAATGTTTAATACTTTGCTAGTGTTTCGACGTATTATTGCTGTATCATTTGCAACTGCATATGTGTATCAAACAAATCCATGATTACACATGCCAGTTTATTATGCAGGTTACATCCATGCGTTCACGCGTTATGTATACTTTACATACACTTTAGCTTAAATTATTATAATAGGGTTGTTTGTTTGATCAATTTAGATGGAGATATTTTGTCAAGGAATGCATTACTTTAAAAATATTTGTCTAATTTAACATTTCAGTTATTTACTTAACACACATAACCACATAACCACAGCTGTCTAGCTACAGCTGTGGTTATGTCATTAAAGTGGTGTTTTGAGTATTATTTTTGTTATTAACAAAATTTATGCAACTGTTGCTTCTAAATTGCTTATATATCATATTTATTAAGATAACAACAAATTCCCATCTAAATTGGCTTATTCACAGTCAGACTCTATATCCAATAAATTTTCATGTTAACAAAAACCATCATTAGTCATTACCATTTCTGTCAATTTGAAATTTAAGTATTCCGCATTATGGTTCAAATTTAAGTGGGGTCGAATATACAATAACAATTTGTATATTAATTTATAAGTGTACACTTATCTCTACGCGGAGCGTGGCGGCGCGGGCGCAGGCGAAGCGAGCTGGGGCGTAGCGGCCAGCTGAGGTGCCGCCGGGGTGTTGGCGGTGTGGGGCGCCGGCGCGGGCGCGGGCGGGGGCGCGGGGGCGCCGGGGTGCGGCGCGGGCAACGCCGCGGGCACGCTGAAGTGCCGCACGGCCGCCTCCAGCGCGACGTTGTTGCCGCTGAAGTACGCGGACACGGCGTTGTGGAATAGTAGCAGTTGCTTGTATGAACAAGCTCTCACCTGAAATCGTAAATTGGCTATAAGCATATTTATTTTATAAAATACGTGATGTTGGTAATATGCATTCGTGAAATGATACATATGGTCATGGTTCGCATTGTATGTGTCCGTGTCTATATGTATTTGGACGTGTTTGTATGTTTGTCTTTGTTGCATGCATGCAATTCGACACGTACGTCAACGTGAAGTATGGATTAAAATGTGTATATGAGACTGTTTGTGTGCGTGCGGTGCGGTAAAGCGTGTGCAGTATAAAGCGAGTGTGACTGGCTATGTGTGCGCGCGCGCGTGTGTGTGTGCGTGTGTGTACGCACCCGGTTCTCGTGCAGCAGGCGCAGCTTGACGGCGGAGTCGTCGCGCAGGCGCTCGTAGACGGCGCGGTGCCGCTCGGCGGCGGCCCGCAGCGCCGCGCCGCCCGCTCCCCCCGCGCCCGCCGCCTCCGCCGCCTCCGCCTCGCTGCGGTACGCGTCGTACTCCACCCTGCGTGGCATTGACGGAGATACAATAAAGAAAATCCTGCTTATATTTTATTTATAATAGCTTTTATGACATAACCAATTTTATCAAAACAAAACTCAAGCATAGATATTAACATTTCATCTGTTCAAACATTGACCAATAAAAATCAGAAACATAATATGAGAGCATGACGCATGAGCAGATGAGCTGCAGTATAAAATAGGAGTGTACCATTTATTTCATTATTTTAAGTCATTTTTATATAATTGTATATGCATATATGATGTGTTCTTGGATTGCAATTATTAGTGTTTTTTTTTAACCAAAACGATAGGATATAAATAAGAGTTGACAATAATCTAAACACCTGGCCGCCTCGTACTGGCGGATGGTGAGCAGCGTGTCCTCCATGCTCTTGTTGGTGAGCGTGTTGAGCGCGTTGTTGAAGAAGTGCAGCGCCGCCAGCAGCGTCTCGCCGTTGCGCGTCAGCGAGCGCTGCGTGTCCGCGTTGTACAGGAACCTTGCGCACACACGGGACATCGTCAGTCTTATTCAGATATGTTTAGGGGAGTTTGCGGTTTATCCACATAGCATCTGATAACTACAGCCTTCCCAGATAAATGGGCTATCAAATATTGGGATAATTTTTCGAATTGGAGCAAAAACTATTTCTAAGTCTTGTGCTCGAGATCAGAACAGAATAATATTTGATATTTCACAAGAACAAGGATTCATTCGAAATCTGGTAAGGTGAAGGTTAAGGGGAGTATGTTCTGAATCATGTGAGTGCACAGCGAGTATAACAAAAGATTTTATGCCATAAGCGGACCAATCATAAGGAGAAAGGGATAAGGAAAGGTATGCTGAAGGGGCGGCTCACTGGTTCTGCAGCTCGGGCGACTTCTGCGCGAGGTCGGCGAAGGCCTCGCCGAGCGCGCGCTGCGTGGCGGCGGCCTGCGCCAGCTGCGCCGCCAGCGCGCCGCTCAGCCGCAGCACGTGCACGTACTTGCGCTGCGTCTCGCGCAGCGCCTCGATCTGCGCCTCCAGCTCTGCCACACGCGAGCACAATACACTCTACACCACTACCTTACTATCTTTGGAAAGCTAACAAAAGTATCTGCTGTGACTTCCTCTGTCCCTTTGTATTAAGAGGCGGCTACATTTCACATATTTTTCACTCATCAATGTTCTTTGTGGAACAGTGAGTCAGATGAGGCTAACCTAGCCTAAATAATATTATAATTAATGTTTAAAACCATTCTGAAACCGAAGCCCAATAGGTTTCATTTGTCTCTCCTATCTTCCTTTGATATATGAGGTTAATAAAGCAATATTTATTTCAAACATGATTACATATCGCTTTTCTCCAACATAATAATAACATTTGCCTATCTAATACATTATCAAATATTTAATTTAAGTTCAGTGATTAACAGCCAATTAAAAACCAAATTGTATTAAATTTAAACATTAATTATCACTCTTTATTAGTGAACATATTTCATATTCTGTATCATAATTCAATAATTAAACTGAGTCTCTATTACTGTTAAATGAAAAATTTCAAGTTGAGTATACCATGTTTTGACTATGTTATAACACAATCAAAAAGCAAATGACATTTACCTGTATCTACGGTACGAGAGCTCTTGCCCAGTTTCTCATACAGGAGCTGTTTAGTGCACTTGTATGTAGAGACACTCCAGTTCTTTATATTCTCCAGCTTGGTGGAGCCTGAACGGAGAAGCGTACTGCTACCCGCTGCACCATTTTGAGACACATCTGGTGGAGCTGCAACACCAAGTAAAATAAATGGAGTAATTCAATTTTAACTTTTTAGATGATGATGTTGATCATTTGAAAATTTATTTATATATTTTTACCTGGGTATACAAATGACAGTGCTTAATTTTTTTATCTTATTTAACAAAATACTGCTGTGTTGAAGCTGTTGCAATTAAATTTTAATTATAGAGAAATCAGATAATTCATTGGTATCTCTATGTAGAGTCAAATATATTACTTACCATAAGCAGGTGGAAAAGTCATGGAGCGCGATGTTGGGAATTTGGCTTCCGTTCCGGATGTTATGGAGTCACTTGATTCCCGTAAAGGTGGTGTATCTTTAAGCATTTCGTGAATACTTCGCTCCGATTGCCTGACACACAATAAACACAATATAAATTTTGTATTTAGCACGGTTACATATTGGTTACGCGATAAATAGGTATTGTTTTAATGTTAAATCATAATATTTTATTTACCTACTGACAACAAAATAAACAAATTCTGTACAAATTCCAATCGCATACATACAAAAAATGCTCTTACCACTTCGACATCTTGCCGGCGGAAGTTTTGGATGCTCGCAAGTAATGTTTTTATTTTACAGATCGGTTCTTTACGTAATATATTTAAATATTTACACGCTTACACTTATTCAAAATGTCAAACATATTTAATGTACGATTTAATCAAACGATACTCCATCATATTTAATTTTTAGTCAATTTTGTAAAACGAATGAGTCACAGATTATACTATATTTGATTGCCAAAATTGACATTTGACAACCACATACTGTAGCCACAGTCAAATAATTCTCCTTACATCAAAGAGTTCAGTTACAATGAGTTTGAAACTGTTTTAACTGTACTGTAAAGATAGCTGCCATGGGCATAACTTGTGGTGGTATTACCAAGTATTAGCTGGGACCAAAGAGTAAATTAATATACATCGCCAACACTCACGTGTTACCCGACTAAAGTATAGCCTACGTGTTATTGCAGATAATTATCCATCTTTATGCCAAATAAGAAATTCATAAAGATTCCAAAATAGCTATGAAATAGCATTATTAGGTTACTCACATTCACACGAATCTTAGTACGATGTTACTAATCTGTGCCGAATACTCGAACCCACAAGTTTGGGACGGCTTTCGGAAATGTATATACATTTGCACAGACATGATGGCCCTGGTTATGCTAATCAGACAATACTACTTTAACAGTGTAAACAGTAACTATAGATACTTACCTACTTCCTATATCTATCCTCTATGATACAGACCCAATTGGTGACCCACCCAATGGTGACCAAGGGCACAAGACTCATTCTTGTCAATCATTAAGTGGATATTAAAATATAATATAAATAATAGTACCTACAGTGTACAAAACAATATCCAAACCTACAACCATAAATAATGATAATATTTAAAGGCGAAATGAGAGTAAGTCTATAATCCCTTATGTTTCCATGGATCAACTTCACATCAGCTCATGACATTGTCATTTTGAATATACCAACAATTATCCACGTGTAAAATAACTTTATGACTATCTATTACCTACTTAGATACATTTCTTATCATCATCTGATAAATAGAATATTTCAAGAGCCATAAATAGAACGAAGACTAACAAATTATAATTAGTTGTAAGTCTTCGTAAAATTAATTAATGTAAAAAATAAAAAAAGATGTAGAATATAAAAGAGATACAGATGAAGATTCGAGAATTCTTCTTTAAGTTTCATTATTCCTTCCCTTTAATCTTGGCACTTTTGATCAAAAGCAATCCATAAATTTGATAATATAAAATATGAGGTAACACTGTAGGTGCATTATAATGTCATCATAATATTTTTTAATTTAATTGTTGAGGTAAATAAATAAAACAAAACATTTATGGCACAAAAATGTAATTACAGTGTCTGATAACAAAAATCTACACATTGTGAAAAACAAAGAACCTAGATTCACTTATAAGCTAAGTACCTTTATTTCTATTTTTACGTACTTACATAAAAAAAAACAAAATATTCCTTAACATACAATATAGTGCGTATCTAGTATGTTAACAATGATATTAACATTATTTGATTTTCTGGTGGTAAAACAATAAAGCTTACAACAAGCCAATAGCTACGACGAAAAAAGTATAAACCATAGGTTTATAAATAGATTTTTAGTATACTTATATTTTTATTTGTTTGAAAATATATTTCTTGATCCGTATTAGATTTTTTTTTGTATAATTATGCCTGCGCTCATACACAAAATTAGGTACAGTAAAAACTAGTGTAGACCACAGTTAAGTTAAAAGCACAGACAACAATTAATAAATCAAACACATAATATTTTGAAGGCTCGAACTGTAGTTATATAGATATGTAAGTATATATTTACGAGGATATTCCACATTGAAATTTATCTAATATCTAACATACACAATATTATGAAAGAGATTCCTATTTTATAAAATCATAATTAAAGCTTTCATCGCTTATACGTATCGAGTAAATACATTGCTAAATTGGTATTTTTAGTGATTACTTATTTGTTTAAATATTTAATAATATGATTGTACATTATGGATATCAGCATTTTGAATGGAATTATTTGTAAACAACCGATCTAAGATAGTAATAAGTACTAATTGCCATGTGAATTAGTAGTCAACGTAACAACTAATATTAAATTGTAAGACTAGGTTTTCTAATCGGTAACTCGTAAAACATATATCATTATAAAAATATATTTTTTAAAATTTGTACATTTTTGCGACTTATTACCCTTAATTCTAAGTCGATAATATAATTTGTAGATGTGAAAATTGCCGAGTGATCCCCTTCGGACGGAGTATTTTGGGTATATTTATTCGTTTGCCGGTTTTGATTTAGACAGTTGATCGTTCGTTTAGGCGAAAAATATCATTATAATGAAAATGCATTGAATTTTTCCTTACTGATTTTCTGGCCGAAGGAAGACCCGCTTAATTCCCGCTTCCATGGGTTTTCCGGGATAAAACCAACCTTGTCCTTTCTCGAGTCCTCCAATCGGTTCAATGGTTTAAGCGTGAAGCGACAGACAGACAGAATTACTTTCGCATTTATAATATTAGTAGGGATTTCTTTTTTACAAACTGCGAAAGATCGTTATGTTTTCCGAGTGTAAACGGATCGGTTTGTCTTATTTTTACGTGAGTGGTGTTTTTAACGGTGATGACGAATTCATCTATATCTTAAATGTTTTAGTGGAGTTTGGAATATGAAATACAAATCACGCTTCATACTGATAATATAAAACTAAAAAGATAGCAGTTGGGTTTTTGTTTTTATGTTAACAATTCTTGTATGGAATGATATGAACTCGCTAGTTCTGTACAAAATTGTAGATTGGTATTGTATTATATTCCAGTTCAAATTATTGTAGAGCACAATGTAACAATATGATGATAAAGAATGAGTCATTCTGTTGTTCATCTACAAATAGTGCACACATCAAAATCTATCAGCTAAATGCTTCGTTGGGGAGACTAGAATATTATTCAAAAACAAGACGTTTTTCTTATATTCTTTATGTAGTGTGAGAGAGCTACTGGACAGCTCATATATAATTTTTAATATCACTGAACGTCAGGCATTTCTCGATCGGATTGCCGCTGCGACGCCGCGATTCAACTTTTTTCCCTCGAAAGCGAATTGCAACATGTGAATTGCACGATTCAAATCATGATGATGATGATGATGATGATGCGAATCGCACAGGCGGTGAATGCTGCCCGCAGTTGCTGGCGCGTCAGTGGTCGACGTTGAAGATGGAGGCGCAGGCGGGCGGCGGCGCGCGCAGCGGCCGCAGCTCGGCGCCCGAGCTGTCGCTGATCACCAGCGTCTCTTGCGGGCAGCACGACGTCTTCATTGACTCCGTAGACGTCTTGTGCTTCTGCAAGGTTATGGAACTGGTCGATTCGTGCGTTCACAGCTTTTGAAGGACTTACACATAAACATTTTATATAAAGATTAAAGTCAGATTAAAGAATAAACAATGTGTGCATAATAATATTCTCGTGTTAAATGATCATACAATTGTACACAGTGATATATAATCAAAGTCAAACTGAAATAATGACAAAGGAGCTTCCGCACCCGAGGTGGGCGTTAAAAATAACCTCCGGAACTGCGCCGGAACAACGTTTATAATGTGTGCATACAAATTCCCTTTAAATGTTACAAGTCCGCATGGGTAACGGTATTTGTTCATTATATATCATGTTATGTTGCTCCTATCTCACTCTGTGTTAAAATGTTGGAAAGTCTGCGTTTGGGTTATTACGAACGCGGGGTTTTCTCAAGAATCGCATTTCACATTCCCATTTTAATTTACAAATTAATGCATACACGTTAACAGCAACACGATACACCTAAATAAGAATTTAGTTATTCGGTATTCATATCTGATTTATATCGTATTGTGGCATTCATAGATTTATAGGATACTAGCCGCCCGCGGTTTTGTTCGCGTGAAATTAGGACATTTACAAATGATTTAGTTATTCCAAGGGAGCATTTAACTTCCACATTTATAATATTAGTGTGATAGTGTGACTTGCCGCTTGTCGCGGCTTCGCCCGCGTAGTCAAAGGATAATCCTATATGATGAGACGTTTCACCGTGGTTGAAAGTAGCCTTTGTCGCTAAACCTAACTACTATATTGATATAGTTGCTACGTTGTGTCGTGAAAGAAAGACAAACAAACACACTATCGCATTTATAGTTTTAGTAAGGCTTTCTAATGGCAAAATATATTTTTTAAATCGTTCAATAATTTCTTGAGTAAAATCGTAATAAATAAAACTTCAACTTTAGTCAACAAATAACATCTGATGGCAGCTTTTTACACTATATAATTTAGGTGGTAAGAACGTAGTAAGTGTAATCTTCCTTGATTAAAAAGAAACGATAAAAAACATCCTTACTGATGACAAATTAACTTATTCGCAACGTTTATAGAAGTTCTAGAAAGTTCTTGAAAATGGTGCTCACCCGCTTAAAACAATGCGCGATGTTGTGGCAGAGCGCGGAGAGCGAGAAGTGGTGCCGCTGCCGCATCAGCACGTACAGGATGGGGTCCAGCACGTAGTTGAGCAGCATCAGCATGTCGGACAGCGCGCCCAGGCTGTCCAGCCGCCTCCAAGATGCCGGCCCGAGCGCCAGGTACAGCGCTGACGTCACCTACATTTTTCAGTTGTATTTAGATTTGCATGTCCATTTTGAATCTGTGATTTGTGCATTTCTAAACTTATGCGAGTAGTTTAACTCCTTAGTTTAATTTGCAGATTGTAGTTATCAGATGAATTCCATGTTCTACAAGTTTCAATACGAAACCAAAGAGTTATAATTAATATTCTAGCTTATTAATTTTTAAATGTTTGATAATTATTTCTGATTGCTGAATATATTTCCTATAGGTATCTTTAGTAGAGTTAATTTGCGCGATACGATCGATGTGTTGGTTGCGATTATTATCAATCGACGTTATCCGAAAGGAGGTTAGGTCCTATTATAGAAATGAAACGAGAAAATTAATTGATCCATCAGTTGTAACGAGCTGGACAATACGCAATAACATTGCGAGCCATCAAGCGGCAGGTGGTCCGTCAATTAGATCGCGGCCCGCTACCGCCCACGCTCCTAATTGTTCGTTTTGCGGAAAACACCATTATTTAAGCGTCTGCTAAAAGGCCTGCATGATCTAAATACGTTTTATAATACCTTTAAATATATGATCATGAACTTAAAAAAAGAGAATGTATGATAAGATTCAGGATGTATGCTATATTGATAGTGTGTTAAACAAATAATATAACAACATTTGATACGATAGAAAAATATCACGAAGATTGCTTTGAACCATTAAAAAAACAGTTAATTTACTGACAAGTCATGTAAAATTGTTCTTCAAGTAACATAGTAATTTAGCATTGATTTACTTTCAGTGCAATCCACGGGTGTTTAGTAAAATTCTTATTTTTATGCCTGAGCATGTCACTGATATTACATAGGCCTGTAATGTGCATGTGTGCGTATGGCTTGTTGATTGTTAAATGTGGTCGTGAGTGTGTGACATTCTAGCTCTAATCTAATGTTTGACAATTTGTTA
Source organism: Zerene cesonia (assembly GCF_012273895.1). Classification (NCBI taxonomy): domain Eukaryota; kingdom Metazoa; phylum Arthropoda; class Insecta; order Lepidoptera; family Pieridae; genus Zerene; species Zerene cesonia. Next base: position 159,736 of record NC_052110.1, read on the forward strand.
CCTACCTCACTATGACTGCCATTAGTAAATTAAGATAATTGCTTTGTTTGTATTTAATTAAATTAAGTGTTCAAGTGTAAGACTTAATTTAATTAAATAAGTAGTGTAAGTGAAGTCTTTATTTTATGAAATTGACATAATACTATAATGCCGAAAAGAAAAGGAAGTTAACGTTGTCTCTAACCATTAATCCTCTCGTAATTTAGAGAACGAGTCGATGTCACAATAAAATTACCAAACGATATAACAGTTAAATGAATTTATAATTATATTATTTAAATCGAACAATGGTCGATGGCCTTTATCGAAAAAGAAAAAAAACAGGAGAACTGGGTTTTACGAAAAAAAAAGAAATCCTGTAAATATATATATATATATATATATATATATATATATATATATATATATATATATATATATATATATATATATATATATATATATATATATATATATATATATATATTTTTTTTTTTTTGTGTTTCTCGATGTCAGTCGAAGGGCTACTAAATCTTAGCACGGACGTGTGGGTGAACCCTCAGATCACCCACACGTCCGTAGTGGTAGCGACATGCTTAAGGGCGTCCCTTCTTGACGGGGCCCACGAACTTCGGCTTGGGCTGTCGCATGAGTGGAGTGTCGCATGACTCAACCGGGTGGGTGCGGGAACGCAGAACAAGGGACCTCGTCTTCGCCGGCGAAGACGGTGTACGCATTCTGCTGTAGTGTCACTTAACTTGTGTCGCGGCTTGCTCTCTGTTCTATAGCCGAGTCTAGCCGCATATTGGCTTTAGAAAATATGGATACATAAGTACCTAACTAGCTTATCGAGCTTACAATTCTTACGATAGACCTGATGAAGTAGTGTCAAATCTATTTTTATTGCTACACGTGTCAACGATATGCATTCGTTAAGCGCTAAACGAAGAATTTTATTCTTTACCATTTATTGAAACAATGAAATATTTTTGCCGGCTTTCAGACGCGAGCTGAATGTATAATAGAAGTGACAATTGTTATCATTTATTGACGGAATGTACGGATCCGCATTGTGTGGCGACACGCGACGATTACATAGCACCTTTGTGGCGGATGTTTTTGCTGTGTACTACCAGCTAAGATTGTAGTTAGATATATGTTACTTACTCTGTGCTAGTTGTACATATATAGTTTTTTACAATTCTGATATAATTTAGAAATTACCAAAAAATACGTAGGTCGATAAACGTATATACAGTCACGTAATAAGTTATTGTAAAAAGTATAACAAAAGCTCTAAGTGCTTATCAATTTTATGAAAGAGCTTAACTGTATGCATTGCAGATTGATTGATTGGTGAAGATTGATATATATATATTGATGATACGAACATAAAACCACATCACGTGTCAGATATCAATGAAAGAACAAATTGTTCAGTCAACAGTATTCTTGTGAAGCTCGTTGTGCATTGAACCTAAAACCGAGTTCAGTTGGGAATTCAGTTTAATTAGGAAGGACTTCGGTTTCTTTCATTTAATTGCAGAAGGTACCGTATTATTTTATCGGTAACTATCATCTCACTATCAGGCGGTGCTTAATTACAATTTAAGGTTAAAACTTCTTCGTCTCGAAAAAATGGGTTGTATTAGAAGCAATTACCTACTTAGTTATATGTTATAAATTAGTTATACTTTCAACCAACTTCAAAATTGGAGGAGGTTCTCAATTTGACTGCATTTTTTTGGATTTGTTACCTCAGAACTTTCGGCTGTAACAGATTTGATGACAATTCTTGTTTATTTGATAGTTGGTGCCTTCCGTGTGGTCTCATTTAAATCTAGTTCAGTTCTGTCAATTTGAAGACGGTTTAGGATTTTTAAATATAAATTTCGTTGATGTACATTGCTTTATAAATAAGAAAAATTTCTTCAACAACATTGTTCTGTTGTTTTATTAAATAAATATAGGTAGTAGGTACCTTTGTGGGAATTTGAATGTTGTGAGTAAATTACAGTTGTTTTTAAATCGGTTATACGGAAAATTCAATGCAATATGTGGTTTGCAATATCGCGTGTAGCACGGGAAGGAAGAAGTATAATAAATAATAAAGAATGGAGGAGGAAGTAAAACGATCAATATGAAACATTTGAACTGGATGCTAATCGCCAATCGCCGTGGATCGGACCAATTGGTCGGCCTGCGGCCATGTTGTGAGTCTCGGCGCGTCTCTTGGAGACTGTAGTTATGTATAATGTACACGGAACATTTATTGGTATTCCGCTGGTGGCCTGAGTGCTGATGAACAACCCGTGGCCTTGAGTATAAAATTAATATTGTACCTATATCGGATTTTCGCGATCCAATCGAGATGACGATATAGATATCTATGTATGTATATATGCTTTACTAGAAAAATACCACAGATGACATAAAAGGTACTATATAGATAATACGATATCGCATTAAAAGTATAGATTTTTTAAAAACTGCTTTGTCTTACAATGACGAATTGGTTCTTACGCCTTTTAATCGAAGTATTATATAATGTATTACATATAATAGGAAAAAAGGATAACAGATGCTACTTAGTGACTGTGTACTAATATAAATGGCTATGCTATACCATGCAAAAATATATTGCCAAAGTTAAATATTCGGTAATCATACGAAAATCATCCACTTGGCAGAAGCTCACCATCTGCGGCAGCCAGCAGATCATAAAGAGCACGGACAGCGTGGCCATGAGGCGGCTGAAGGCGACCTCCTCGGCGGTGGCGGCGTTGTGCGCGGGCGCGGCGCCGCGCCGCGCGCCGCAGCTGCGCTTGGACACGCGCCGCACCACGGGCCCGCCCGCGCCCGCGCGCGGCGCCGTGATGGCGTACAGCGCGCGGATCACTGCTAGGTTGCAGTACACTAGTATCGCGCATAGCAGTGTGCCTGGTACGAACACGCCGATCGCTCTCTTAATATATCTTATGGAAAGCTTATATTAATTTACTAGCGGTCTTCAATAAATGGGCCATCTAAAACTGAAGGAATTGATCAAAACGGAACAGTGTTTCCTGTGATTAGCGCGTTCAAATAAACTCTTCAGCTTTATAATATTAGTATAGATGTGCCTACATAACATGAATGCTATATAGAAAATCTTATAAAAACCGATGTTTCTCTGCTACATACTCAATATGTTGCGTTCATATTTTGTAAGCACATAAATTAATATGAGCTTTTCATTATGTTTCTATCGACCATGATAGATATAGGAAGAGGGCGTAATGATTCGGGAATTTTACATGAAGATAGGTAATTCCCGAGTTCACATTGAATAACATTTATTTTTGCCTTGAGATAAGATGTTTGAAAAACCGATTCAGATAATTTATTTATTGTATTATTAAAATATTTAAATGTACAAATACGATCAACACTTATAATATATATAGCACTATAGTCATTGGAATGCAAAGTTATTTTTGTTCATTCAAGTGGGTACAATATACATTGTAATTACGAACAAGGCAGGATATTCACACATGAAGGATTAAATATTTATATCTGCGGTACATGCACTCAACCTAGCATAATGTTAATCGGCGTAAAAATAGCCACACTGCATGATCTTGATCGATCGTAAAATCGTGATTTCCCTGGGAAGAGAGCAGTGTTTATATGCATAATGTACAGTGCATAAATTATTCGAACATCGGTGATTTGCTATAGAAGGTATCATGAATATGAAATTATTGTTATAGGCCTGCGGCGTAGAGCCGCTTATCTACTCGTGTGGTAGATCGCTAATGTACTGGATCGAAATGCATTCAAGCCTCCTATAAAAAGCTTGAATGAACAAATCCCACTACATATTACAATTCTGTCTGCACATAGTATAACGACTCCCACTTACCGAACATAACATAGAACACAGCATAGGCGAAGTCCATGCCGTGCGTAGCGTTCCTGTAGCGCACGCAGCGGAGCTGCGCGGGGTCGTAGTACAGGCCGAGGCCGAGCACGGGCGCGCACGTGAGCAGCGCCGCCCACAGCCATGACACCAGCAGCGCCATGCGGATCACGAAGTACGTCACTTGCTGCGAGATGTTAGTGGTATAATATAGCAGCGGATTGCGGTATGAGTTTAACACGATATGAGAATTAGATTTTGTGTTTTGTCATCGTTGAATGATATGTAGAGAGCTGTATGAAAAGAAAACTGCGTAACAACAATTTATACATTTTAGTATCTCTCTCTTTCTCTCTCTCAGTCAGACATACTCGACATCGGCTTTGCGTTGCGTAGCCATTTTAATATAATATGTAACATTTCTAACCAGGACACTAAATAGTATAAATATCAAATTTTATCCGGATTACTAATAACATTTCTGTTGTGGGAGAGCCGGAGGCCCGTTTCCTTTTCCTCACCCGTCCCAGTTCATTCCTTCTTTCCAGTCGTGTAAATCCTTTCCTTTTTCCTTTCCCCATATAATCGGGCAGTGCATTCGTAGAGGCACCTTTGCGTATGTTCATGAGCGGTGGTGATCGCTAACCATCAGGCAAACCACTAGCTCAGTTGCCCGCTACGACATAATAAAAAAAAAAATATAGTAGATATACAAAAAATAGGAAATTGCATTCTTCTCCGAAGAACGATGATATAAATAAAGATGATCGACAAATGAAAAACAAAAATCATTTTGCCAATATTAATTAAATTTGCTTTATATTTGTATTTATAAGTCACTTATTTTTCACTTACTGTAATAATATACTGTTTTTGGTGACTATTTCTATGCAATCTAATTTGTATGCAATCTATTTGAATAAAAATGCCTCAAATAACTCCATTACTTCATGACGTGTTAAATAGATAAACAGATACATCGCGACTCAATAACCATAATTTGGAGTCATAAAATAAAACAGAACAATCTAGCTTTATCATAACGAATCACGCGTTGTCACTCGCAGTGACGACATCCCGCGGCCCATATAGCGTTGCATCAGTCCCATCTATCTGCAATGCTAACACGGCCTGTCGCCAATCAATGGAAGTAGGTGACGAGATGTGATCCTATGTGAATATTTCGTAAACTTTTTATTTGAGTTTGATGGATTCGTGCCATCGATAACAGTACTCTATTTTTGTTTTTTTAAAGGTCATACTTAAATTCAATTTCTATGAAGCTGTAGGTTTAAACTGTGCCTGATTAGCTATATAATGAAATGCTCAGTCTCAATTTTCAACCTAAAACATATTATACCATTATCTCGGAGAAATAGCTGAACTAATTAGGAATCTTTATTAATCTCTGTTATAAAATTATTTAATTAAAATATAAGATAATGTTTAGAAGCCTTATTGGTTATTTTCATATAGGTTATAAGAAAATATTACAAAATAATGCATTTGGGTTAATATATTATAATACACATAGTCCATCTTTAGAGGAAGGCAAGTTCAGGGGCACGGGCCACGGACTTCCGCTACACAATTAGACTAACTCTTGGCATTTCCTCTTCTACTTTAGCGAGCCTGTTAAATTGTTGTTGAAGCACAATGTAGCACATTCCAATAGATATTCGAAATCTGTTTTTTGTTTACACGAGCATTATACATTTAGAAACTAAAGACTTTTTAACGGATTTTTAACCTGATTAATTATGAATTTAGAAATAATAAATCGCGTTATCTTCCTCGTGATCACGTCACTGTAAAGTGTCCGAATCTGTGTGTTAACCGTTAAATAATATAATTAATATATCTCGTTTAAAATCTGTTAATATTCTTTAATTTCTGGATATTCCAGTTGATTGCAAGGTGATGGATACGTAAGCTGGTCGGTAAATATATAAATTGCGATATCACAAGCCACCGGACGATTCAACAAACGACGGGTCGCCTGTGTTCGAGTGTCCTCCTCCTCACGTGGCGTTATCTTAACCATTTTACACACCAGCCGGAAGAAAATATGATTAACGAAACACTAATACATACTCGTACATACATACGTATAAATGCAGAACACTAATAGGCTAGTACTCAAGGTATTGAGTATTGTTATTGTGTCAGTTACCTTTTATAAGGAGGATTTTAAATCACTCCAGAATTTAAACTGCATGAAAATAACGAATCCTCTACGAATTTGAATGATGTAAATATGATCGAGAGGCGAGAGTAATAAATAGGAACATTTCGCATTCTTTATCTGTTTGTTTTGACGGGGTTAGGCCGAAAATAGAAATACTTTTGCTATATCGCTATTTTTGTATTGTAATATTGATTTTATGGTTGTGACCTACTGCTTGCAATAATGCTATTATGTTGTATTCAATCATATTTAAAGAGAACACAATATTATGGATATAATATGGCTTTTGTACAGTTTTTCTGCATTTTTTAAATAGAAACGAAAACACAATTATGTATTTACTATAGTATGTATTCACTCATACTAACAGACCCACAAACACACACGCATGTACATATACACACTCAAAATGGCAAGTAAAGATTAATATATTCTTTTATGTAATACGATGAAAGAGATTGAGCCTCACAACACAGGAGATCCTAGTGTGGGGTTTAATGCAGCAAAGGTAACCGTAACCATATTATGTAAAATTTTTTTGAAACACAAAGATTTTTTTTACCTAATTTCTTGTAGAACTATTTTAACAGATATATCATATCACAAAATGGAAAAAAACAATTTCATATCACAAAATTGAAAAAAATACGTTCATATCACAAAATTGAAAAATTAAAAATATCGGTAAATAAATTCAGGTGCTCCTAGTCCGGTCAATTTAGACATTCGAAGTTACATAAAGTCCCAACAAGCTGAATTTCTGTGAAGTTGTTTAAAACAT